>NC_084581.2:1250000-1440000 GCF_033978685.3 Nerophis lumbriciformis
TTTGCCTTCCCCATGACTCAGAATCCAGAAACATCTGTGCAGCACTGGATGAAAGATGCAATGGTCTGTCAGAAGCCCAGAAACTCACTGAACTTTTATACACACACATTAATTACAAACAAACAGGTCACAGGTGAGGATTGGAACCTTGATTAGCCATTCAAACTTGTGTGTGTCAACTTTTGTGCATGTTATCAGATCAAAGTCACTGGGGTGTGTAAACTTTTGATCAGGGTCATTTGGGTACTTTCTTGTGTCATTTTGATTTAAAAAGAGTAAACACAGTTGTTTGCCAATAAATAGCTTCACACAACCATTAAGCATGAGTGGAAGAAAGGTTTTTGTGTTATCATTCATATTCTCTGAAGAATGGCCAAGAAATCATAAATTCTCCCAGGGTATGTAAACTTATGAGCATGACTGTATATATATATATATATATATATATATATATATGTATTTATTTTTTATACATATACTGTATATATATATATATATATATATATATATATATATATATATATATATATATACGTACAGAATGTGTGTATATGTGTGTGTGTTAATGTGTATGTAAATGTGTATATATGTATCTCTCTCTATATATATCTATATCTATATATATATATATATAGATATATAGATATATCTACATATAGACATATATATATATATATGTACATATGTGTTTGTGTATATGTATAATATGTATGTATGTGTGTATATGTATGTCTATATGTATACGTGTGTGTGTTTATTTGTATGTATATATATACATGTGTGTGTATATATATGTATATATATGTATAAGTGTGTGTGTTAATGTGTTTTGAAAAGTTTAATCAACCAAAAATGTAACAGGCCCCCTGCTGTACCTCTGCAAACACCCTGGGGTCACAGACCCCTTGTTAAAGACCTCTTGACTAATGTTTGCATCTTAGTTGAAGATGGTAAATAAGTGACTGACAACAGGCAACTAGCACTGATGCAAATGCGAGCACACAATAGATGTTCTGGCTGATCGTATGTGATCTTATGTCACCATGACAATAACGGAGATGCTAGTGAGTCGGGAAATGTTTAATTTGACATTATTACATATGGTTGCTTTAAGACCACAAAAGTTGTTACGCTGAGTGCGCACATAAGGGCTCACATGTTTTGGATTGAACCTGCTCCCCTGTCAAGCTGTTTCCGTTAGATAGCCCCAAGGCTCTGATGACTGACCACACACACACACACACACACACACACACACACACACACACACACACACACACACACACACACACACACACACACATCACTTTCACTCACGCCTGTGTTACTTCCTGCTCAGCTGGTCTGCCTCTACTGTGCTGATCCAGGGTGCAAAGAGAACATATCCATATTAGGCAAAGCGCAGACGCCCTTATATGGCAACGCTTCCTCCAAATAGCACAAGCCTGTCTGCTGGCGTTCCTCACACATTCCTGCAGCTCCAGGTTTCTCTGGGAGTTTTTCATTTCCGATATGCTCGCTAGGCTGCCTTTCATAAGAGTTTGGCCTGGTGTGTGATCTTTTTTGTGAGGAGCAAAAAAAATACACAAACTGTGGTCTAGTCTTTTTCCCCGCAGTGACTTCTGGCTGGGATGTGCAGTAAGTTAGTGACTCGGCCTGGTCGGGCACACGTCCACCATGGTGCACCTGGTCTTTTCAAGTCTGACCAGAGCTCCTTAGAACGGTACGCACAGAACATAGACATGTTATTTCCCTCAATATGGCCGCCGGCGTACAGTATGTCCGCACGAACGTCTTGGCGGGGTCTCACCGGCTGCTTTTTCACTTAAGTCGGGATTTTTTCAGCAGTGGTTTGTCCTTACTAAGGCGAGCTGAAAAACAGACCTTTCAAGGTTCATCTTGTACCAAACATACATATTTGATGTGTGCTACATACCCACAATGACTGGAACACACTGTACAAAAATACATTCACATGCTGGAACATTAGTCTGATTAGTCAGTTAGTTAGTTAGCAAAATAACTCCAAAAGTTATGGGTGGAGTTTTATGAAACTTTCTGGAAATGTCAGAAATGGGATAATCAACAAATTATAACATTTTGAGGATGATATGGATTAGGTCTGGATTCAGGTCTGTTTAACAATTGAGTGGTAAAGCCTGGTGTGGGTCTGCACTATTCATGTGCTTTTCTTCTTCATTAAAGCTACAAATATTAAAGGCAAAGGCAATGATCACAGCAAGAAAATACAGCAGAACCTCCAAGATCGAAAACAATCTCGAACTATATAATGGAAATAGTTGAAATCATCTGTTCCTGGGTCAAACTGTGGCCATTGTAAAACCTGTATTACAATGTTTAAAGTCGTAATTTAGTATAATGGTCATAGTTTGCATGTTCTCCCCGTGACTGCGTGGGTTTCTTTCGGGTACTCCGGCTTCCTCCCACCTCCAAAGACATGCACCAGGGGATAGATTGATTGGCAACACTAAATTGGCCCTAGTGTGTGAATGTGAATGTTGTCTGTCTATCTGTGTTGGCCCTGCGATGAGGTGGCGACTTGTCCTGGGTGTACCTTGCCTTCCGCTTGATTGTAGCTGAGCTAGGCTCCAGCACCCCCCCGCGACCCCAAAAGGGACAAGCGGTAGAAAATGAATGGGATGGCTGGGTCATAAAACTAAGTCAACCACTAATGAAAACGGAAAAAAGACAGTTTTAACTTAAATGGTGAAAGCAAGTCATTTTATCAGCTGGAAAATCTAGTTTTAAATCTGGAGTTTAGGCCCTTCTACTATAGATGTGCTTTTTCTATGCGTTTTTGGCCTTTGTCACCAACAAATGCCATCCAAGGCATTGGCATAGAATAAAAAAATCTGCATTTGTTTCCTTTTTTAACATTTGTTATATTTTTATTGTTGATGGAGGTCATATTTTAGCATTTTGTACATGTCCAAACAAGTTAAGCACTTCCTATGAACATTGTTTAAGTGTGAAAATAACCAATGTTTAGACAAGTGGATTTTTTTCAACCACTGTTTTTGTTCACCAAACTGACAAATGTGCATATTACGTCAAATACTCTGCTTGTTTTCCTTCCAAAACTTAGTCTTTTTCACTTTTCCATTAAGTTTGACATTGAACATTTGTGCCTTCTTCAGATTCCTGATGATTGTTTTTTTCATGAGGACCAATGGCATTGCTGTATTTGTCATCATGTAATAATGCACCGCTTTAGACTGATGGTGGACGGTCTTTTTTCACATCATAGACGTACAACTAGAAATGATTCTAGCATCAGCCCCTTAATGACAACAGCAGATGTCGTAAAACGTCAGTCTGGCTGTAGATGAGAGAAGCTCAGAATGACATCCATGCATCATAAAGCAATGACGAGGTCGGACAAAAATGCCTTTGCGGCGTCCCCAGACATAACCGCACAAGCCCAGAAGAGGACGACACAATGGGCCAGCTCACTCATTTTCTTTCCTCTACTCAGCAACGTTGTGACACACTTTTTCTCCATGTAAACACTCCTTTGGGTATAAAAGTGCAGACACTGTGATGAAATAATGCGCTCCGCTTCTTTTTGAGCGTTTTGTTCTTGCTTTTAGTCATAAGTTACGTAGCATTTTTGATGGTTACACAAGTGTAAAAAGATGTTAATAATAATAGAATACGGTCGTATTGTGTAAAAAGAGTTAATAATAATAGAATATCGTCATATCAATGTAAAAATAAGTAATGATAATTGAATACAGTTGTAGAAGTATAGCAAGAAGTTAATAGTTATATAATACAGTCATGTAAGTGTAAGAAGAAGTTAAAAATTATATAATACAGTCGTATAAGTGTAATAAGCTGATTATAATAAAACACAGTTGTAGGAGTGTAAAAAGAAGTTAATAATAAAAAGATATAGTCGTATAAGTCAAAAATGAAGTTAATGATACAATACAGTCGTATAACAGTAAGATAGAAGTTTATAACAGAATACAGTCGTATGGGTGTAATACAAAGTTAATATTAATAAAATACAGTCGTAAAAGTGTAAAATGAGTTAATAATAATAGAATATCGTCATATCAATGTAAAAATAAGTAATGATAATAGAATACAGTTGTAGAAGTATAGCAATAAGTTAATAGTTATATAATATAGTCATGTAAGTGTAAGAAGAAGTTAATAGTTATATAATATAGTCATGTAAGTGTAAGAAGAAGTTAATAGTTATATAATACAGTCGTATAAGTGTAATAAGCTGATTATAATAAAACAGTTGTAGGAGTGTAAAAAGAAGTTAATAATAATAAGATATAGTCGTATAAGTTAAAGTAGAAGTAGAAGTTAATGATACAATACAGTCTTATAACAGTAAGATAGAAGTTTATAACAGAATACAGTCGTATGGGTGTAATACAAAGTTAATATTTTTAAAATACAGTCGTAAAAGTGTAAAAATAAGTGCATGATAATAGAATACAGAGGTATAAGTGTAAAAAGAAGTTAATAATAGAAAATAATTATAAGAGTGTAAAAATATGTAAATAATAATGGAATATAGTCGTATCATTGTGAAAATAAGATAATAAAATACAGTCGTATAAGCGTAAAAACAAGTTCATATTAATATAATACTTTTGTACAAATTAAAAATAAGTTAATATTAATACAATAGTTATACACTTGTAAAAAAAAGTTAAAATAATTAAATACAGTCGTAGAATTGTAAAAATAAGTTAGGCACTGTTAAAAATAAAAGAACATGGTGTAATACAAATGTGAGTCATTTGGTGTTCAGCAGTTTATTTCCAATTTAAGGCTGTTTAAGTATAGATACATGTTATTCTATGTGTTTGGTCTGCGTGTGAATAATAATAAAATGTTAATATTAAAACCCAAATGTTTTTTTTGACAGCACAAAACATAGCACAATGTTTCGGACAAGTTTATTAAGATTTGAAGCTGGTGGGGCTGTATGACAACACTGGTCAGAAAATGTGTTTTCGAATTACTTAAAAACTTGGAACAGCACAAACGAAAACGTATACAGTAGTGTTCTTTTATATTTGCAAATACAAGGGGCCAACGTCACACAGGTGACTGTATTAATCGGGAACATTAAGGGCCTGACCTACTAAGATCCAAATAAATTGCGCTAAACAGTGTGTCCAATCTATAAAGTTGCGTGTACTATTAATACATTAATTGAAAAGTGGCGCAGACCGCATTATTTAAATGAGGATTTTTGTGTACATTTGTGTGGCCATCACCATAAAGAGACTGTCATTTATTGCACATTCTAGTTATGCTCCTACCTGCAGCATTGTGTTATGTTTTCAAACATGTAGGAGACATGTACCACTTTTTATGGGCATTTTAGAAGCAGTCATGCAGAGCATCGACATAGACACCACTTTTTTTTTTACCGCTAAAGGTGCATGGGAGGGAGGCTGCACTACCGTACTCAAGACGGAAAAAAATGCATACTTCAAAAAGTTGTTATCATATAGGCTATATAGTAATACTGTATGTGAAAAAAACAATGTCATTAAAAAATATAAAATTACACCAAAACGCATCAATTTAATTTGTTTTAATCAGCCCCTTAAGTACTCTAGCAGCTATGAAATTACAAAAGGATGTTGCTGAATAGACGATACGTCTAGTATATATTTTATTCCAGACTTCCAAAAATGTTGACACACACACATATGTCCATCGTGTGTCTGTGCAGCACAAGCACTCTCTCACAGCCGTGTGCGGAACTGTCAGTTTGCACGTCCTTCTGACATGTGCTAAATAAAACGCAAAATGGTGCTTCCAACGCGGTGATGAATGTAGATCAATTACATTGCGTGTGCCAAATAATTAAATTAGCATTTTGTCCTCCCAATATTGTGGACGTTTTGAGAATAAGCATATAATTTGCATACTAATGAGGACAGAGACGCCAAATGGATTGCACACCTTATTCTGCTCACATAAAAGACGCAATCCACTTTGCACATGTTTAGTAGATCAGATTTGCGTGTGCTATCGGGTTTGCATGTGTTTTAGTACACGCAAACCTTTAGCAAATCAGGACCTAAGTGTGCAGACAAATTTGCATTAACATTTTATTATTTTTATTTGTGATCCAAGTGGGCTGCAGCTTGTTTTTGGCCCATAGCACATTTTAAAAAATCAAATAGAAGAAAAAAAAGAAAAAAAAGAAGTGGTAATGTAACAAATATTATCTAACTAATAATAGGGGTCTACCGATGCAACTTTTTCCACTTCTAATTCAATACCAATATTGAAGCCTTGAGTATTGGCCGATGCTGATATTAATCCGATACGATAGGAGCAGGAATCATGCATGCATTTATTACTTTGTATTGTAAAATGTTAGAAAAGGTTTGATCAAGTAAAATTTGTCAAAAAGAGAACAGTGGTAGGTATACAAAACACTAACCTATTTATTATTAGGCGTCTGGAATGACTTATGCTGTCTTTAAATTGAAGTGGAGTGGTAATTGGGTTTTTTTAAGCAACACCCAGTGGTCACAATAATTCATGAAGTTAAGATCATAACCCATTATGTTGAATGATGCGGACATGTTTGTTGTTGGATATTTTTGATATGTTTCCGCCTTGGAGACTTTGTATGTGTAAGTAATATGCAACTTTAATTATTTGATTCTTGTTTATATTGATGAATGTGATGTTTTAGACTGCAGTATTGTTCAATTAAGGACACTTACTACGTATGTCTGGCTTGTGTGCTATTGTGTGCTTAGCTGTTGTGTATCTGCTAGCTCCTAGTAGCCTATAGCCTACCATGTTTACCTTTTGTAAATGACTTGACTAACATACAAGAAAAGCCTTTTGGAGGACATTTAGATGTTAACTGACTGTCCAGCTTTGCACAAGTAAACACGCTGCAGGACTGCTTGTAATGGATATTATATCACACATTTTATATGCAAGCACATATAATCCGATACTTGTTTGTTGTTGTTGTTGTTGTTATTGTTGATGTCGGGTCGATATCCAGTACCCGAATTGGACTAGGACACCATTAAGTAATGTTTGTATGCTCTGTTGCCTACAATAAAGTTGATAAGTTTTGTCTTTTAATATTTGAATAACAATACAATAGATTTAAATCTAAATTGAAAAGTAATTTAAGTTAGCTTTAAGTAACTTATTAGCTTTAAGTCCTTCCATCCTTTGATTTTTCATTAAGTGGCCCTCATTGGAGGACCTTAAAACCACCAAAAACATTTGTTTTTCTCCTGAAAATATCATACCTTCCTTTTCTTCCCGCTGCTTGTTCATTTAAAAAATGGACGTTTGTATATATATATACTGTATATATATATAGTGTGGTTGTTTGTGAAGTCAGGTTTGAGGAATTTCCCAGTGGGGGGTCTCCAAGCCGACTTCACCTTTCCAGATGAAAGCTGAGAGGGGGGGGTGAGCTTCAGACAGCAGGAATGTGGGCTGTCTGGAGGAGGGGGAGAGGGGTGTCAGGAAGCCAGGAAAGAATGCCAAGCATGTCCATGTTTGTCCAGGGTTGGCTCTCCATTCAGGCCCCCCCACACACACCCTTCTCCTCCCCCTTGATGACGCGTTACCACGAGGGCCGAGGGCCATAAAAGCGGCGCTCCACTGCGAACAGAACTCAGACCGAACCCTCGGACCAACCGAAGCTAAACTTTAGCTTTCACCTAGGAGTCCAGCACCTTAGACGCCAGATCGACTCGATCGCGGACGCTTTCTACTCGCTCTGAGGACAGGAAAACTAATCGCCTCCCAGACGAATTTCAGGAAGAATCTTTCTTTGAAAAAGTTCAAGAAAAAGAAAAATAAGATGTCTGCCGGAATGAAGAAAGTGATTTTGCTGCCTTTTGTGTGCATTGTCTTTGCCTGCATGGTAAGTCTGCGCCTTCTTGGTCGTCTCTGGTCCGCTTGTGTCTGCCCTGCGTCTAAAAGCGTGTTTGTGCGTCCAGGCTGCAGGTCAGGAGTGCAGCGGTCAGTGCTCGTGCCCCGCCGCCCCCCCTCAATGCGCCCCCGGCGTGAGCCTGGTGCCGGACGGCTGCGGCTGCTGCAGAGTGTGCGCCAAGCAGATGGGGGAGCTCTGTACCGAGAGGGACGCCTGTGACCCCCACAAGGGTCTCTACTGCGACTTTGGCTCTCCCATCAACAGACGCATCGGAGTCTGCACAGGTAAGAACATCCAACACACCCCCTTCTTTCAAAGTGGGCTTCATGAGCCGGATGCTGACCTTGTCTTTTGTTCCAGCGAGGGAGGGCGCCACCTGTGTTTTTGGAGGAATGGTGTACAAAAGCGGCGAAAGCTTCCAGAGCAGCTGCAAGTATCAGTGCACTTGCCTGGATGGAGCTGTGGGCTGCGTTCCCCTCTGCTCCATGGACGTGCGCCTGCCCAGTCCTGACTGCCCCATGCCCAGACGGGTCAAGGTGCCTGGGAAGTGCTGCGAGGAGTGGGTGTGCGACGCCACGCAGCACACAAACAGCTTCATGGGCTCCCTTTTGCCTGGTGAGTGACACTCACACACACACACAAACTCACATACACACACACTTACCATGAAATGATCTCCTCTCATCCTCATGTTGTTGTTGTCCTCACAGCTTACCGCCAAGAGGAGACCTATGGCCCAGATCCCTCCATGATGAGGGAGAACTGCCTGGTTCAGACCACCGAATGGAGCGCCTGCTCCAAGACCTGCGGCCTGGGGGTCTCCACCCGGGTCACAAACGATAACCGCGAATGTCGCCTGGAGAAGCAGACCCGCCTGTGCATGGTGCGGCCCTGCGAGTCCCAGCTGGAGCAGAGCATCAGGGTGAGTCCCAAAATTACGACTTTCATTTAATTAAAAAAAATCTATCATTTATATAGAATTTTATAAAAATAAATTACAATTAAATGCTATAAAATTATTGTTCTTTATTTGCTATCACTGCTGAGCCAAATCAAAATAAGTTAAATGAAAAAAAAAAAAAAAGTCATAAAACAAAATGTATATATTCACTCCAAAAATTGCAGTTATTAGAATAGAATTAAATAAACATACTTTTGGTAAAGAAGGAAAACATGCACTAATAAGCAAAATAGTATTATTTTATTTATTTATTTGTTTATTTATAGGGATGTACACATTTGTAAACATTTCTGTAAATGTGCCAGTTATGTTGAAGACCGTTTAAGGAAATGTGATTTGATTGATTGGATTAAATGACTGCCTTTTTTTATAAATGTACTATGGGGAAAAATAAAATTCAATAATATAAAGTAAAATAAGATCATATGAAATATGATAAAAAATATTAAAATTGATGATTAAATAAATTATGATTAAATCAAATTAAAATATCAATAAATTAAATCAAATACATAGGCATCATTAAATGAGATGTTATAGAATAAAAATAAAACCAAATTAAGATAAAATATGGATAACTCAAATATGATATCATTAAATTAAATGATCATCCTTTATTTCAACAGAAAGGGAAAAAGTGTATTCGCACTCCAAGGCTCTCCAAGCCCATGAAGTTCGAGATCTCCGGCTGTACCACCACCAAGTCCTACCGCCCCAAGTTCTGCGGTGTGTGCCTGGACGGCCGCTGCTGCACCCCCCACCGGACCACCACCCTGCCCATGGAGTTCAAGTGCCCCGACGGGCAGGTGATGAAGAAGCACATGATGTTCATCAAGTCGTGCGCCTGCCACTACAACTGCCCCGGCGAGAACGACATCTTCGAGTCTATGTACTACAAGAAGATGATGGGAGACATGGCGTGAGGGCCACCAGGTGGTAGCAACGCGGCACCTTTGTGACTTGAAAACATCTCATCCGTAGCTCGGTATATGAAGCCTGCAACTTTTTGGTGTTCTTTTGACTTTCTTTGTTGGAAAAGTAGTCGGACACGTGTCGTCGTGTGCGGCCGTGCACTTTGAGAGCTCAGACGGAAGCTTGCCTTGCAGCTCAGAGAGATTCCTGCACTATAATGTCCATTTTGCTTTGATTAGCTTTCCAACCGTCCATTTTTTACTTTTAAATTTGACCGCCTCTCGAAATGAGGTGTGTAATACTTCCCCCGCCCATAGAGGGTGTCTGCAGACCACAGCAGGCCACTGTTCCTCCTCTTTGCAAACATGGTTGAATGTGTGTGTGTGTGTCTATCTGACAATGTGTGTCTGTGTGTGTGTGTGTGTGTGTGTATATGAGTTTCCGTCCCAAGGAGGGAAAAACAAGTTAGGACGCACTGAGAAAAAGAAGGAAAAAGAGCCTATTTTGTACATGAATAGAAAGAAAAAGACTGGAAGAAATATTTCATTCCTTTTTTTGTGTAAATGATGTAAATATTTGTACATTGTAAGTTAATTTAAAGCCAAATGTGTTCTGTGCTTTGGAAAATGTATCATTAGTTATTTTTGGACGACAGTATTTTGTACTATTTTATTGAGAAGTGTGACACATTGTTACATGTTTGACTTTGTAGCTGGAAATAAAAATGTTATATTTTTTGATACAAACATGACAGCTCCCTTTATTTGTCTGTTTTGAATCAGTTTAAACACACACAAACTTACACTTTTAGCTGTTCTGTGACATTAAATCATACACCACTGCAAACTGCAATAAAATGAATATAATATTCACAGAATAAACCAGAGCTCTTAAACGATCATGTAGAAAGCTGGCACGCAAACGGCATGCGACGAAACTTGGAGTGATAGTTTAATAACTTATAAACACGCTCTTACCATAGCTAAACTAATTATTTCTTCAATCTCATCCGCCTCAATAAAAACGATCCTAAATATATTTTTTAATATAGTAGCATTGCTGACACAACAAATGACTTCTCCCAGTAGCTCCACCCACTCGACTGGCAAAAATAATCTCTCTATTTAAAAAAAAAAAAACATTAGAGGAACTCGTGTGACTCGTAAATAGGACAAAACAAACATGTTTACTTGACCCACTTCCTGGGAAACTTATAAAAGAGCTGTTTGTAATATTAGGACCATCATTGCTAAATATTATTAACTTATCACTTTCCTTTGGTACTGTTCCCCGAGCATTCAAAACAGTGGTTTGTTCATTTTCTGCCCAAAAGACCTAAACTTGATTCTGACCTCCTGCAAAACTACCAGCCGGTGTCGCACCTCCCCTTTATCTCTAAAATCCTGCCTTTTGCTAAATGAACACTTACCGTCTAACAATCTCGGTGAACCCTTTCAGTTCGGTTTCAGGGCAAATCACTCTACGGAGAGAGCCTTCGCAAAAATGACTAATGATCTATTGCTAACTATGGATTCTGATGCGTCATCCATGTCGCTGCTTCTTGATCTTAGCGCTGCTTTCGATACCGTTGATCATAACATTCTATTAGAACGTATCAAAACACGTATTGGTATGTCAGACTTAGCCTTTTCTTGGTTTAACTCCTATCTTACTGATAGGATGCAGTGCATCTCCCATAACAATCTGACCTCGGAGTATGTTAAGGTAATGTGAGGAGTTCCACAGGGTTCGGTTCTTGGCCCTGCACTCTTCAGCATCTACATGCTGCTAGGTGACATCATACACAAATACGGTGTTAGCTTTCACTTTTATGCTGATGACACCCACTACATGCCCCTAAAGCTGACCAACACGCCATATTGTAGTCATCTGTAGGCGTGTCTAAATGAAATTAAACAATGGATGTCCAGCAACTTTTTGCATCTTAACGCTAAGAAAACGAAAATATTGTTTATCACTTCTGCTAGACACGACACTTATTTAATAATACCACCTTAACATTTGACAACCAAACAATTACACAAAGCGACTCGGTAAAGAATCTGGGTATTATCTTCGACCCAACTCTCTCATTTGAGTCACACATTAAGAGTGTTACTAAAACAGCCTTCTTACATCTCCGTACTAACGCTAAAATTCGTCCCATTTTGTCCACCACCAACGCTGAGGTCATTATTCATGCGTTTGTCTATGCGCTCCATCCTATTTAAGAACTCCTGCCTTTTAGTGATTCCCATAGCCCAGAGTGTTTTCTATTCGGGCTCCAGCTGTACTCTGGAATGCCCTACCGGTAACATTTAGCAGAGGTGTGGACTCGAGTCACATGACTTGGACTCGAGTCAGACTCGAGTCATGAATTTGATGACTTTAGACTCGACTTGACAAAATGTAAAAAGACTTGCAACTTGACTTAGACTTTAACATCAATGACTTGTGACTTCACTTGGACTTGAGCCTTTTGAATTGACATGACTTGACATGACTTGCTACTTTCCCCAAAACCCAAAGATGAAAAAGTTATTCGGGAGCGCTCCGTATTTTTCATTGTGTACTTGTCTATCAGCGTTGCGTGTGTCAGCTGGTGTGCGCTCAGTACAACAGCCAATCAAATTAGATCTACTTTGTTTTCATCACACAGCATTCATCCAATCAAATTGCAGGACAACCAACGAAGAAGACATGTCCAAACCACACGCCAGTGAACAAAAAATGATACCTAAAATAATTTTGTTTGGGTATAAAAATTACGAGGTGGTCAACACAAAACGGTTTGCAGTATGCAACACATGTGGTTCGAAAATGACTGATGGAGAGGCAACAACTTCCAACTTCGTCCGGCATTTGAAGTTGCACAAAGAACGGTAAGTTTTGAAAGTAAGATAACGTTTATTGGCTAAGTAACGTGACTTTTATTTGCTGTGTAGTTAAATCAGTGAGGCTGTAAACTCACTGCTAACGTTATAATGTTATTGCAAACACGGGAATCTGTTGCAGTTCACTACCTTATTCATACTTTTTGTTCAGTGATTTTTTTTAAGCAGGGTTACGTTAGTCAAAATATCACACGTAACGTTAGACGGCGGTCAGCAGCACCGCGTATTTTAGCCACCTAAAAAAAGACAAAAATAGTAAAATAAAGGTCAGTTAAAATGTATACTATATTATGAATATGTGTACCGTTTTAGCTAGCTTTCTGACATACTGTTGGTTGTTTACCTCAGTGGTCCCCAACCACCGGGCCGCGGCCCGGTACTGGTCCGTGGATCGATTGGTATCGGGCCGCACAAGAAATAATTTTTTTTTTTTTTCTTTTTTTAATTAAATCAACATAAAAAACACAAGATACACTTACAAGTAGTGCACCAACCCAAAACAACTCTCTCCCCCCTTTTGTTCTGGGCATTGAACATGAAGACTCTTCCTACACTGTTCCGAGTGGCCATGAGAGTCTTGGCAGTGCCTGCCTCCAGTGCTCCAGTGGAGCGAGTTTTCAGCCATGGTGGCATCATACTACGCCCCCATCGTGCACAAATGACTGACAGACTCTTGGCTAATTTGGTCTTTTGCAAATGCAATGCAGCATAGGGCCCTGACATATAAAAAGTACAACTTTTTTGTTATGTTCACGTATATGTCATGTTTTTTCAATGTTAACACTTTTGTACAAATAAGTACATTTGCACTTTATTTTTCAATGTGTTTGTTCTGTAAAGGAATGAGTTCATGTTTAAAATGACTGGTTAATAGTGCTATTATAAAGTGCAATGTCAGCACAATTTTCTTTCCTGCAATTTAAAATGCACTTGTTTTAATAAATAAATACAGCGTTTGAAAAGCATACACAATCTGTGTTAATATATTAGTCTGTGGTTAAAAGGACTTGAAAGGACTCGAAACTCAAAATCCAGGACTTAGGACTTGACTTGAGACTTTCCAGTCTTGACTTTGGACTTGACTCGGGGCTTGCCTGTCTTGACTCGGGACTTGACTCGGACTTGAGGGCAAAGACTTGAGACTTACTTGTGACTTGCAAAACAATGACTTGGTCCCACCTCTGACATTTAGAGATACTACCTCAGTAGAAGCATTTAAACCCAATTTTAAAACTCATTTATACATACATACACAAATACAGTAGTGCATATCACACTCACATTCACTGTACAAACATACATATACACATACTGTACATATACAAGTACATATGCATAAATACACTTATGCATATAATCACGTTTCATCAAACATATATTAACATTGTTCCCCTAGGGGAAATTGTGTAACACATGGCACACTGACAAAGCTTAACCTATTTTTACTATAACAATCTACAAGGTTCATACATTTCGCATCTCTTTCTTCCCCTCCATTTATCTGCTTTCTTTTGTAATTCAAGTTATCATTACATATATGTATTGTTGCATTAAAAACAATGATATTGTTGATAATAGAGGTAATTATTGTTATTATTCATTATCAATAGGACTATTTCTATTGTTATTTTTATTGCTCCATTTGTAGTGTAATAATGTTCATTGTCATTTCTGTGTTATTAATATTTACTTCACTAACTGCTTCGTTGCTATCACTTTTTGTATCATATTTGTACATATCCTATTTGCTGATGCTGTTCTGCTGTTGTTGTTGTTGTTGTTGTCTCTCTGTCTTATCCTCCTCTTCTCCCCGCAATTTCGCCCGGTGTCTTCCTTTTTCTCTCTTTCTATCCCCTTCTGCTGCGGTCTGGCTGCGCCAAACATTAATATAGAGCCATTAAATAAAGTTAGATACAAATAAGGCAACAAGAGAAGTATCCCATACTTCTCTTTTGTAAAGTAAATCTGTACAGCAAATATGAGCATCTACACGTTTGTACATCAACAATATGATTTGCCTGAGAAGCTGGACAGGACAAAAAAAAAACAACTCATTTATATAATTTAGCCTTTAAATAGACTCCTTTTTAGAACTTTTGACCTGCCGCTTCTCTTTTCTGCTCAGCTCCCCTCTCCTGCATAGAGAGGTTATCAGGTGGCCACAGATCAGTTTCCACGGAGTCGGCGGTACCTGGTCCAAGTCGGGACCCGGGGTGGACTGCTCTTTTATACATCAGTTGGACCATTGCACCTGTCCCCACATCTGCAGTCCCTCCCAAGTTTCTCATTGTTGCCATTGGATTTAGTTTTTTCTTGCCCGGATGTGGGTTCTGATTCGAGGATGTTGTTGTGATTTGTGAAGCCTTTTTAGGCATTTGTGGTTATAAACGTTGATTGATTGATTGATGACATACATCTTTGTAAAAACAGGAGTTTACAGTTTGTACTTAAAGAAGTGTTCAGTCAGTGTATAATTGTGTATTATATATTATATGTAGAAATTGGGAGCCTTAAACAAGTATAGGATGTTATAAAAATACAGGTGTCGCCCTCTGGTCTACTTTTTATTGTATTGTCATAAACGGAAGATATCTTTATGTATTATTACATGTGTAGTGTACATTACGTTTCTGTACACAAATTGGACTGGATCCTAATTTCAGGAATACTGAATAATGTGTATAATGGAATTATTGTCCTTGTGATCCATTTTGTACTCACTTAAATGTAGTTGCACTATGAAAACACTTAGTTTGCTGTTGAATGTCCGGGTACTCCAGCTTCCTCCCATCTCCAAAGACATGCACCTGGGGATAGGTTGATTGGCGACACTAAATTGGCCCTAGTGTGTGAATGTGAGTGCGAATGTTGTCTGTCTATCTGTGTTGGCCCTGTGATGAGATGGCGACTTGTCCAGGGTGTACGCCGCCTTCCGCCCGAATGCAGCGGAGATAGGCTCCAGCACCCCCACGACAAGCGGTAGAAAATGGATGGATGGATGAACCACAAAAGAACAATGCACTCGTCCTTTCTTTATGTTCAGTTCTGCTCTCAAACACTACTAATATGGTAGATAATAAACTTGTTTGCATCACAGAAAGTTTCTCAAACAAATCAAATGTTCAAAAAAACATTTTACAAAGTGATCACTGCAGACACGCATGGCCCGATTGTCCATCCATCCATCCGAGGGGTGCTGGAGCCTATCTCAGCTGCACTCGGGCGGAAGGGTGTATTCCACAAAATGATGATGTTGATATTTTTAATAGCCATTTCCTTTGACACACTTTAACCACTTATTTCGGGACTCTATATAAGCTCTTTCCTATCTCTCTATTTGAATGAGTGGAACACCCAAGAACAATACAGCAATACGGCATTTTCTGCTCAAACTCTACACTCACTCTCACTTGATTTTATGCTATGCTCAAGCTGCTTGACCATCGTGTGAATTAAGCCGCGAAGAAGAAAACAGGTGTGACGTCATATGCAACTCAGCAATTTGTGTTACGACCTTTGTTTCTAGTTTTATGCTTTTATGTAGTACCTTCCGCGGGTTTCTGCTTGATGCTTAATGATATCACTTTACTTCTGTCAGATGGAACTGCAGGGCGCACGCGCAGTTGTCTTTTGTAATTGCCGCTTTAACAAATAGTCGCAGACTCACGAGGACGATGCTGGTGATTTTATTTTATTTTTTATTTTTTTTGGACGTTCTTGGACATTTGCTGAATTTTCTGTGAGTGGTTTTGAACCTCTTTGTACAAGTCCTGCTCCCTAAATTTCTCCTCACTACTACGACTAACACAATATCTCCCGTAAAGGCGCTTCTAGCTTCACTGGCGCCCTGGGCGATACCCTCTGGCCTCTTTCATTTGTTATTCCACCTGGGCGATACCCTCTGGCCTCTTTCATTTGTTATTCCACCTTGCATCTTCGCAATTTGTTATTTTTTCATCCCCTTTGGTATTTTGTACTCTGTGTTTTACCACCTGGCATTGATCACACCTGTTGCCTGCTTAAGAAAATTATAGTGATGTCCTAACATAAACTAATACAATCCTTTGTCATCTTTAATCATAGTAGGAACATATAATAGTAAATACATCAAATTGGTTTAGATGGATGGATGGTTTACTTCTCAGAAAAGCACACATTTGTGAAAGATTACTAAAATAGTTTAGTTGTTTGAGGGGATCCAACACATTGATTCTGAAACTGTACTACTAGTATAGCACCGATGGTACACTGGCGCCATCTAGTGGATACAAGTAAACTACAATGATATAAGAAATAATATACATCAGAATCAGGTATGTTTAACACACAAGGAATTTGACTTGGTAGTCTGTGCTCTCTTTGTTCAATGCAAGAAACAAGAACATATACATACATGTATGAAATAAACGTACTAATGTACATTTATTTACGAAATATTAGCTGGAACGGAATGCAAATCAATTTTTTTTTACTGAAATACAGATTCTGAACATCATAAATAGTGTAATATTTGTGTTGAATACTATATATATATATATATATATATATATATATATATTATTTTTTTTTTTTTTTTTTTTTTTTTTTTAATATTAGTATATTTGAATTAGGGTTGCATCTATGGATTATTTTAGTAATCTATCTATAATTTTGTTTGATTGATCGAATAATTGGATGAAACCTACTTTACAGCCTCAATGTGTATTTTAGGGAAAATAGTTTAAATACATTTTTAAAAAGTCTGCTTGCCCCTAACCTTGATTCTTTTTATCTAATATATGAACATCATTTCAATTAAAACCACACTTTTAACATGTGTGCATTGATATTTTTTATTTTTTAATCTCTGCTGTTTCACTGGCATACAGATCTCATGTGCACTCTATTAGAACTCATGCGGTCCGGAATTTATACATTTTTATTAGTTACACTCATCAAAGAATTTATCAAAGCTACAACATTTAAATCAAAGCTTGTTTTCTTAATTTAATTAAACAATTAATAGTTGCAGCCCTACTGTCAAACAATACATTTTTTAAATCAGATTAATCATTTGACCACTGTCCATTACTTACTTGCATAATTTAAAGGTGTCATATTATGACTTTTTTTCCTACATTTTAAACATTTCCTTGTGTGTTTAAATAACATGTAATTGTGTTTTTGGTCAAAATGTTGCATGGATTATGTTTTCTAAAACTCTTTTTTAACGTCTCTTCAACATGCGCCATTTTGTGGGCGGTCTTATTTACGTGCTTCCACTTTGACTGTGTCTTCTCTGTCAAGTTTTTAGTGCTTCCATATGCAGTCTACTGACAGATATAATTTGGAACTACACGCTACTTAGTATTAGAAATGGCAACATTAAAGGATGCATGTGCATGTACGAGCCAGTCTGCCCCACAACAAGAGGATAGAGAGGAAAAATAACTTATTGACTTCAACATTGGACTACATTGTTGGACTCGCGCAAAGCTCTTCGGGTAAAACTTTACCATATACGGAGATATCCGCTGACATCACATGTTGAAAAACGTCACAAACTGTGCAAAATTCCAAACGGCTCGTTTGGAGGAAATATGAAGAAGCCAATGGAAGGATTGTTTTATAAATTTCAGGTTGGATTTAAAATTTTCAAGACTCAGGCTGATCCCAAATACACACAAACAGCTACCAATCGGTAGGAAAAGTTGTTTTTGCATAATAAGACCCCTTCAAATTGACTTTAAACGACAACTCAATATTTTGTTTATCGTCCACTGCTCTTTGTTATTGTACAAACAGTGTTCTTGCTGGCACCTGCTTAAAAAACGTGTTGTGCTTCTAGATTTTACATTTGTGCTTTCATGATAAGATAATTAATCACTGCAATAAATGCAAATGACCTTGATTGTATCTTAAGTCCCATCTGGGTTTATTTTAAAGCTAAATTTACCCACAAACACAGCAGTCGGAGTCTATATACGTATGCACTGACCTGATTAATGCAATAATGTGTTGTGATTAACCGCTTGTATTAATTGATGCGTTAATTTTGACATTCCTAAATTGAACTGAAACTATACAATACTTAGTTTTTGTTTGCAAAAATCTTTATTAAAACAAAACGAACAAACAGTTGTGTAACAAATAGTACATGCTGCTAGCATCAAATGACACTTTAGTTGCCATGGAGATATGATATAGACACACACACGCGCACACACACACACACACGCACACAAAGCACGATTGTCTGCAGAAAAACAAATGAAGCTGAAATAAGTAACTGCAAGGACACGTGATCAGAAGTATCCAACAGTCTGAAGGAGGAAGGAAGGAAAAAAATGTTGGTTTTACTGACACAAGCAAAAAATGTCACAGATAACTCTGGAATAATTCTGGAGTTTGTCACAGTGAAGTGTAAACATGAGAGGACACATTTTTTTAAACACACACAGCCATTAGACTGTCGATAGAACGTCAACACAACCTTGTTCATATTGCAGGCTTTTATTAATAAAACATCAAAACACACTTCCCACGTCTGAAGCTGACTGATGGATAGTCAGCAGAGCTCTAAGAGTTTATTTTAGGATGTGTAGCGAAGCTTGTGGAAGGAAGGTTTCCCTTCATTAAGTCATGGACTACGTTTACTCTGCAGGCCAAAGTGAACCAAATCAGTTTTTTTCGAAGTCTAATTTTTTTTACATCTGACTGTTTAGTTTGCAAGTAAACTGTGATCCTTGTCAGACTCCAGTATAAACGCGCATAGGCCCCAATGTGGCCCCAATGTGGCCTCAACGTCACTTGCATGTGCATTTAAAGTGAAAACGAAGAAAGTCGACCGGATTATGTAATTGAACAATGAGGTTGCTACGACACAAGAAAAAATGGACGCCACAGATCTGCGTGCTAGTGGGTTTGTGGTGTGGCAGTTGTGCAGTGGAACTAGGCAGATGGTGGAAAACAAGATGAAGAAAGAAGAGAATTGCAAATTCCATTCCCGCACACACAAATGACGTAGCTCGACCAAGGATGACATAAAAGTCGCAAACAGGTCGCATTGCCGTTCAGCTCGCAGTCACAATTGAAAAGATCAGATTCCAAATGGATTCTAACTACCTTCCAATGTAGCCCAAGTCTGATGCGAAAATATCAGCTTTGAAGCACTTTGGATCGTTTAGACTGGCACAAATAATCCTATCTGTGTCACTTGAGGGCAAAAAAATCTGATTTGGTGTCCAGTGTAAACGGAGACATGGATTCATTCATTAATCAGTCCCTCCAGGATTTTGCGATGGCGCCAATTATTAAAAGTTGCGCGGCCAATGCCCGCAAATTCCCTGCACATTTTGGCCAATTAGCGCCATTTTCACCAATCAAATTTGTCTCTGAGCCACGCTCAAACGCACACGTCAACTGTCTAATCAACACTTATGTTTGCTTCTTGTGTGGACAAAACTTGTAACAATATATCAACGATAAAACGACACAATTCTGGTCCTCCCGCCGAGCTCTGACTGACTTCATGTTCCTGTCTACAGTGCTAAGCCTTCTGGGTAATGCAGTACATAAACATTTGCTTCCTAGTTTACATGTATTTGTATATGTAAACGTTTATTTATCCAGGGTAAGACAATTAAGAACAAGTGAGTTTTGACCTAGCAAAGAGGCAGCATTTACATTTTTGAGATGTTGAAGTCTGATAATAATCTCTCTTTGTCTCTAATTTACCAACAACAATTTGTGCTATCGCTCTGAACACAAATTATCTTAATATCCGGGGGTAAATGTGTTGGGACTTCAATGAATGTTTGAGATGCACACTTTTCAAGCGTAAAACATACACAGAGAATGTCTGCAACTTGTGGCCGACAGAGCAGAGTGCGGGCAATAAGGAAGCCTTTGGTGGTATTTCTT
The DNA here is from genome assembly GCF_033978685.3 of Nerophis lumbriciformis. Taxonomy (NCBI): domain Eukaryota; kingdom Metazoa; phylum Chordata; class Actinopteri; order Syngnathiformes; family Syngnathidae; genus Nerophis; species Nerophis lumbriciformis. The sequence goes on from NC_084581.2 coordinate 1,270,597, forward strand.
CCTGTAATTATAATTATTACTATTATTAGTTATACTGATTTAAAACAGTGCTGTAATTTGACAAAGAGCTCTGACTATGGGCTTTCACTGTCATTTAGTGTCCACTTTTTAGTCTGTCTGGTATATGAGGAAAACATCAATACAGTATTTGTTTCCACATTTTTGTTGAAATCCGGTGCTTTTTGAGGTTAAGTTTACAGGAACACTTAAAACATTGATACCAAATGTATAAAATCCAAAGTTTAAAAAAAAACAAAAAACTTTTGCCATAGCTTTTTCAGAAAGAATTCAGACATTTTAGGCAAACAATCACAAATAAAGCCTGTGAATTCCCGGAGGAACTGATTACTGTTAAAACAATAAAAAGTCACGTTTGCCTAATAGGATTTTTGTTTTAAACAATACCACAACCAGCTTTTTGTCAAGGCTGTGTTGACTTTTGCATTTAGCACAATTTCTCCTAAATGCAAAGTATTTGATGTCTGCTCTGAGTGGTGAGGTAGAAAGATGGCGGGTAGAAACAGAACCCTGAACCCTGAATGGTCTCTTGTCTAAAGTATCCAGACTACAAACTACAACAGAATGTATGTAGGAATGTACTGTAAATGCTCCAATTAACGGCTCTATTAGATTCACTACTAAAGTCGTCATGCGTGTCGTCCACAAAAGCAAATAACCGCCAAGCATCTCTAATTAAGGCAAAAACATTAACAGCTGTGGCTGTAGACAACCTCTTTGTGGTAACTATTTTACAAAGTCCACACGATCCATGCAGCTTTATCTAGTGCTGCAAGTGCTGTCAAATTAGTGTTGTTGAGTGCTACACTTCTGGCTATTATTGTTTACAATCCACTCATCAGCACTATTCATGCTGACTCAGCAGTTTGCTCCTAAGCGCTATTACCGGTACAACATTGGTTGTGTTGCTGTCGTGTCGTACATTACACTTGTTCATACATGAGCATGTGGTCAAAAAGAAATGCAAGTTTCCCCTCTGCTTTCTCACGCACTCCAAATCAATACATTAAAGTTACATACATATCATATAGTTTTTAGGGGTGTCCCAATACAACTTTTTCATTTCCGATACAATACTGATTTTGGAGCCTTGAGTTTTGGCCGATACGATATTAAGTTGATATGACATCCGTACAAATCATAAATAAATGTATTAAAAAGTAAAAGGAAAGGCTTGATCAAGTGAAATTACTCAGAGAATAAAGTTCGGTATGAAAAGCACTAACACTATGACAGACTTATGCTGTCTTTAAATTGAGGCTGAGTGGTAATTTCCTTTTTTTTTGGCGACACCTACTGGCCGTAGTACATAAAGTTAAGCTTATGACGCAGTAAGTTGAAGGGTGCGGACACGTTTGTTACTGGGTACTTTCTAATAGGCTTTTGCCTTGGAGACTTTGTATGTGTAAGCAATATGCAACTATAATGATGTATTACTTGTTTATATTGACAAATGTGCTGGTTTAGACTGCAAATTGTTCAATTAAGGACACGTATTACATATGTCGAGCTAGTGTGCTATTTTGTGCTCAGCTGTTGTGTAGCTGTTAGCTCCGCATAGTCTATAGTAGGGAAGTTCCGATCAGGGTTTTCTGATACCGATCATCCATTACTGATAACAATACTAATGAAATGTATTAACTGTGAATTTGAAAACTATTAGCAGTTTAACAAGATCAACACAATATTAAAACTACTTCCTTATTCTCTTGTACTAGATACAATTGTTTGAGCAAGACAAAGTCAATCATACACAATAAATAGACAAAATCAATACCCATTATCTGTTAATCTTAAAAAATTGTTATAGGAAAATAAAAATATCGATCTAATAATACTAGTATCAATCTAATATTGATATAATGGATCAATTCGCCCTCCTCTTCTATGTGTACTTCAAACTGTGACAATGCTGTTGTTATATTATCCTCTCTCTGTACTCGTATTAATCTACTTACTTTCTGCTGTAACATTGTTCCATTTACAATTCTTCAACTTTACTAAGCAATTATTTATTGGTGTTGTTTAAAGGTAGGTTAGCTGTTAGCTTAGTTATAGCATGCCTGATCCTGGCTTGCTATAGGTGTGTAACATGTTTAGCCTTATCCTAATACTTGAGTATGACACTTAAAGAGGACCTATTATGCAAAACCAACTTTTCTTACCTATTGGTACCTGTTTTTTTGTATTTGGGATCTGCATAAGTACCGAAAATATGAAATCAAACCCTGGCGGCGATATTTATATAACAATCTTGCCTTCCTTCATTCTTCCTCCAAACAAACCGTTTGGAATTTGGCCAATTTGTGACGTTTTACAATTGGTGATGTCAACGGAAAGCTCCATATAAGGTAAAGTTTTACTCAAAGTGCTTTGCGCGAGTCCGCCATTGTAGTCTGACATTTCAGTCAATAAGTTCCTTCTTTTTCTCTATCCTCTTGCGGTGGGGCAGATTGGCTCGTATGTGCACATGTATCCTCCGCTGTTGCCATTTCTAATACAAAGTAGCATATACTTCTCGGCTCCACACTGTGTATGGAGATACACAATTAGCTGTTGGCTTTTCAGCATTTGTGATCGGCATTGAAAAGTATGGCGATCACTTACTTTTTCAAGGAAAGCAGCCGATACTGGTTGGCGACATCCCTAGCCTATAGCCTACCATGTTTACCTTTTGTAAATGACTTGACTAAAATACAAGAAAACACCAACTTTGTGTGCTTATTGGAGGACATTTAGATGTTAACTGGCTGTCCAGCTTTGCACAAGTAAACACACTGCAGGACTGCTTGTATCGGACATTATATCACAAATTTTACATGCAAGAATATGCAGTATCTTCCAAATCTTGTTTTTCTTTTTGTTTCAGACCAATATCCAATACAAATATTGGATCGGGACACCCCTAATTTTTATAATAATATAATATAATGACTTTTCACATTCCTTTCTCTAATTATGATGATTATGATGATGATCCTTTTTTTGTGGTTTAGGTAAATAAACGTCCCGGCTATAATCAGAGCATTTACAGTAACTAGCAGAAATGCGTGAGTGTAGACGACCACAATGTAAGCCCCCGGTTGTTATGCTTCTCCAAAGGATGAGGCCTTGTCCTTCAGCAAGTCCAGACACACGTGGCAACTCCAGCTTCCTGTAGAAGGACACAGAGATGTTCTATTTTCATATAAAGTGTTGAATACTCGGATAAAAAACAAAACAAAAGTGAGTGTCCTACCATCAGGGGGCTGTGTCATGGGCGGCTTCAGGCAGTACATGTGGTAGCCTCTGTCGCAGTCATCACAGAACAGAAGCTGATCCTGCAAAAACACCACACTTAAAACACCTCAATGCGGAAACACAAAAAGGCTTCTTCTTTTTTTTTCTTCTTAAATTTGAATTTACGGCGAGAGCCTAAAGGATCCTTTCAGTCCTAAGTGATAGAGAAAAGTGCATACGTCGTTTTCTGAGGTGCCGCAGAGGCTGCACGACTTGCACTCAATGCACTGCCACTGGTACGTCCTCACGGCGTGCATCATGTTGTCTGTGAACTGCAGACATGTCGGGTGACCTGTAATGTAGAAATGAGGTGACGTGGTAATGATGTGCTATCAGTAACATGCGAACAGTGACATGTGTTCCTACAGCCTGTTTATGAGCACCAAACATGATGTGTTTACTCCACTTTCGAGAGAAGCGGCATTCAAACGCTCGCTTTTCATGAAATATATATATATATATATATATGTATATATATATATATATATATATATATATACATATATATATATATATATATATATACACACACATATATATATATATATATATATATATATATATATATATATATATATATATATATATATATATATATATATATATATATATATATATATATATATATATACACATATATATATATATATATATATATATATATATATATACACATATATATATATATATATATATATATATATATATATATATATATATATATATATATATATATATATATATATATACACACACATATATATATATATATATGTGTATATATATATATATATATATATATGTGTATATATATATATATACACACCGGTATATATATATGTATATATATATATATATATATATATATATATACATATATATATATATATATATATATATATATATATATATATATATATATATATACTCACAAGTTATTACTTGCTTGCATAAATAAAATTTGCTTAAAAAAAAACCCCAATATCCCAATATTTGGATACAAATGCAATTTGGTAGTTAGAATGTCAAAGAGGAATGTTTTTAAATGTTTTTACTGAACTGCAAGTCATTGATTTTCTCAAAACCTGGTGACAGTAAGTATAGTAAGAATTAAGTGCACGTTTTGAAAGTCTCTGCAATAATATATCAAACTAGGTACAGATGTACAGTATATTAATAGACAGACACTGTTCCCCCAACTTTGTCTACCAGGCAACCTAGTGATATTAAATGAACTACTGCTGACATTATGTACATTTCTTCTATGACTAAAGAAGCCAGTCAGCCTCAGCCTCCTAGGCGCAAGCTCCGGCCACCTCACCTTCCCAGTTTGTCAAGCTCCTGCACTCCCTGGCTCTCCAACAATGTCAGCTCCCAGGCTTCCCAAAGTCCATCCATCGTCTGCTTCCGCTGAGGTCACAGAACAGCTTCACCCACTCCCTCGAGATAGCATCTTGAATCCGCTTCATAACGGGGGGCTGGTGTTGGTAGCTGTGCAGCTGCTGACACACAGCTTCTCCAGTACCAGTTCTTTGTCCTGCAAGGTGACCACTTCTTTCAGGGGCGCTACCCACCTCTTTACCAGCGGGGGCGCCGCCAGTTCTTCCTCCTGCCAAGCCGCAACATCTTGAAAGTCTGCCGCAATCTCCAGAGAAGTACAGTGCGGCGTGGATGGACGAGCGGTACCGCAAGGTGTTGATCAAGCTAGAAATGGAAGATCCGCTTCTTGCGATGACACCGCATGAGGCCAAGCTCGCTCCAACCTCAAAGCCCACTCAAGCTAAGGTCGCTCCTGCTTCAATGCCCGATCAAACCAAGCTTGCGTCAGCTTCAAAGTCTGCTCAAGCCAAGCTCACTCCAGCTACAAAGTCTGTCCAAGCCAAACTCACTCCAGCTTCGACGCTCACTCAAGTCAACTTTGCTCCAGCCGAGTTCTCCAAAGCAGCCATGCAAGCTCCAGCCGAGCTCACCCAAGCAGTCCTACGTCAAGCTAAGCTGCCACCTCCTGCACAGCCTACGCCGCCAGTCCTCCGTCCAGCCAGGCTGCTATCTTCTGCACGGACTCCGCCATCATCCTTTTAAGTGGGTCAGATGCCACCATCCTTGTCTCCAGCGGGTCTTCCTACGACGCCCCCATCCTGTTCTCTAATGGGTCTTCCGACGATGCCACCATCCTCGTCTCCAGCGGGTCTTCCGAAGACACCACCATTCTCGTCTCGAGCAGGTGTGCCGACGACACCACTATCCTCGTCTCCAGCGGTTCTTCACCAGCTCCGCTTCCAGCCCAGCAGCCTGCTCGCTTGGCTTGGAAGCGTCCATCAGGTGCTCGCGGCCTGCCTCCTCGTCAGCCAGTCCATTCCCAGCACTTGGACATGGACCACAATGGCTGCTGAGGAAGTATTCTCACCCACGTCTGCCTCCTCGTCGGCCACATATGTGGCCAGTTCATGGACGGCCTTTGCGCCGTCAGCGGCAATGCCATTACACAGCTGCGGAAGTTCTGTTTTGGCCCTCGTTCACCTCTTTGTCGGCCACAAGTGTGGTGGCTTGTTCGCGGATACCCGCCTCGCCAGCTGCAGCGGCATCAACTGACTCGTCTCCGGTGCCTTCGGGGACACTTGGCCTGGCGACCCACTGCCAAGTCCTCCCTTGGAATGTCTGGAATCCGTCCATTAGTGAGCGGGAAGGGGGTCCTCTCATGACCTGATTTCCTTGGTCATGTCTTGTTTTGTGTTCTGTTTTGTCCTCAGCGCCCCTCCCTTTGTTGACTTTTCTTGTTGCAATGGACACTAAATGCACACACCTGTCTTCAGTTTATGATTAGTAGTCCCACCTGCCTCCTTAGTTAATCACTCGCGAGGCGAATTTGGTAGAGTGGCCGTGCCAGCAATCGGAGTGTTGCTGGTTACTGGGGTTCAATCCCCACCTTCTACCATCCTAGTCACGTCCGTTGTGTCCTTGGGCAAGACACTTCACCCCTTGCGCCTGATGGCTGCTGGTTAGCGCCTTGTATGGCAGCTCCCGCCATCAGTGTGTGAATGTGTGTGTGAATGGGTGAATACTGTCAAAGCGCTTTGAGTACCTTAAAGGTAGAAAAGCGCTATACAAGTATAACCCATTTATCATTATTTATTTATATTCCTCAGAGACCCAGCATTAGTTGCTGGATCAATGTTCGCGACACACTCTATCTCAAGGGGCTATCTTGAATAAATGAATTGCTTTAGATACAACTTGTATACACTATATTTCTATAATATTTTGTCTACCCCGCCTCCCGCCCCAATGCAGATGGGATAGGCTCCAGCCCCCCTGCGACCCTGAGAGGGAGAGGCAGTAGACAATGTATGGATGGATGGATGTAAAGTGTTTGATTCGTGAAAGATTTACCATTAGCTAAGATTTCCTGCCTGAATACAGTAGAGGAAGATAGTAGAGGCTCAGTGCTGCCCTCTCGTGACTTGGAGTTTATTATCAGTTAGTGCAGCACTGTGGGGACTCACCAGAACGTCCACAGTCCGAGCAAGACACCAACTCTTCTGCTTGGCCCGTTTTCCTGTTGGAGTCCTGGTCTCCAAGGCAGAAGTCACAGTAGTCGTTGGGAATGATGACACCGTCTGGACCCTTCTGAGCTACACCCATAACACACACACACACACATACCTGTTAGCAGCAATTGTAGTATTTGTTAAGTATTGGAGCGTTGTAGCGTACGTTTGTGGTTCTCAGAAATGCGTGGTGGAGGAGATGGTGCAGGATCACTAACTCTCTCCTCCTCGCCCTCCTCCTCGGCCAGGTGGGTGTGAGTGTAGTGGTAGCTCAAGCCAGGACGATTCTTGTAGCGCTTTCCACAGACTGTACACGTAAAAAACACATATTCAGACTGGGTACAACTTACCTCAAGCAAATATTGGCAGTAGTACTGTAGCACTGCATGAATGGACAACATTGTTACTTGATTTTATGTTTTAAAACTACAAAGAAGTATGAAGACCACATCAAACAGGAAGAAAAATAAGACATGACAAAGTCATACAATTAAAAGAATAAAGTCGTAATTTCATTAGAATAAATGTAATTGTATATTTTTAGTATAAAGTCATAACACAAAACAAAAGAAAAAAGCTGAATTTTATGGAGCTTTAGAAATATGAGAATGACATGAAAACATCCATTACTAAAAAGTAAAAAAGTAATCGTAACAAAAGAAAAACACATAATTACAATTAAACATACAAGTTCTTTTTTGCAGTAATCTCAGAATATAACTTTTTCTTTTACATCTTTTTTTAACATTAACTTCATTGTTGTAAAATGTTCGAAGTCCTCACAAGTTGACTTTTTTTCCTCACAATACAAGTTTATAAACTTTATTCTGGTAATGTAATGACTTCAATGTCATAAATAAATAAAAATGTTTCTCAAAAACGTACTTTAACTTTGTAATATCACGACTTTCAAAACTTTTTACGTGTTTCTAAAATATTTTCTGGAAAAAAACACATTACTTTTTTCTTATAAAACATGTTTTTTTATCAATACAACTTTATTCTGGTATACATTGTATCTGGACAGTATTCACAACGTTTCACTTTTTCCACATTTTGTTATGCTACAGCCTTTTTTCAAAATGGAAAAAATGTATTTTGTCCTAAAACTTCCACACACAATACCCCATAATGTAAAAACTTTTTTTGTTTCCCCCCCCCCCCGCAAATTTATAAAAAATGTAAAACACATGTGCATAAGTATCAAGACCCTCCACTCAATATTTTGTTGATGCATATTTGGCAGGCCAGGCGTCATGTTTGGAGGAAACCAGGCAATGGTCATCACCAAGCCAAATACTATCCCTACAGTGAAGCATGGTGGTGGCAGCATCATGCTGTGGGGATGTTTTTCAGCGGCAGGAACTAGAAGACTAGTCAGGATAGAGGGAAAGGCGAATGCAGCAATGTACAGAGACATCTTGCATAAAAAGCTGCTCCAGACCGTTCTTGAACTCAGACTGGGGAGACGGTTCATCTTTCAGCTGGACATGAACCTTAAGCCCACAGCTAACATTTCAAAGGAATGGCTTCAGGACAACTCTGTAAGTTTCCTTAAGTGGCCCAGCCAGAGCCCACACTTGAATGTGATTGAACATCTCTGGAAAGATTTGAAAATGGCAGTGCACCGACGCTTCCCACCTAACCTGATGGAGCTTGAGAGGTGATGCAAAGATGAATGGGCAGAACTGCCCAAAATTGGTGTGGCAAGCTTGTGGCATCGTATTCAAAAATACTTTAGGCTGCAGTTGCTACCAAAGTTACATCAACAAAGTATTGAGTAAATGATGTGAATACTCATGTAAATGTGATTTTCAAAAAAAACTTTTCAAATTGTCATTACAGGGTATTGTGTGTAGAATTTTGAGGACAAACATGTTTCTATTCAATTTTGGAATAAGGCTGTAACATCACGAAATGTGGAAAAAATAAAGCGCTGTGAATAATTTCCGGATGTATTGTATCTTAACATTTTATTAACATTACAACTTATTTTTCTAAAACACAATTTATGTAACAATAATATTTTAGTCCAATAACTTTACGACTTTTTTCTCGTAAATGTGCTTTTATTTTCTGTTCAATGTGGCCTTATAATTATATGTATTCAAATAAAACAAATACAAACATGTACAGGATGACTGAGTGTCATATACTCATGGAAATAATCTGGAAAGAGGAGTACAATAAGACTCCATTTCAAAATAAAGTAACCCATTGGCTAATAATAATACAAAAGGTTAATAATTTTTAATTGGCGCTGAAGCCATTGTAGAATTTTACATAACACCTTTTATTTCTTCCAGCAGTTCTGCAGCAATGTATTGCCAATTCTTCCAAATGGTCTTTTAATATTTCTACAATGGCTACAAAAGTGTATGGGGAAACATGCACGCGTCAGAGCTATCTAGTTAGCCAGGTAGCACGTCTCAGCATCAAAAGCGCGTTGCTGACATGCGTTTCCATTCAGCGTGTTAACAAGCATGTTAAGTGTTAGAGATCTGCAAAAAGCACGCAGGTCGCTAGATAAAAACATTCACGGTGCCTCGGGTTCCGGTACCTTCTTCAGCCTTTTTTGAGTTATGCTTTTGTTTGTGTCTATCTGGAACAGAGGAGACAAACAGGCAGACAGAAAGAACGGACAAGACATAAAATGAGGATGAGATGTCATGTTTTGTTCATTCATCAGTTCACATCCTTGCTCTGCAGGAGAGTAGCATGCTAATCAGGCCTGAACCGCAAAGTCTTTCTTCATGCTGCTAAATGCTGCTTGTTGGAATGCGAGGGGAGGGGCTACGACTGACAGGTGACAGGAAGTGACTTGAAATGTTATCACAATCACACTCGCTTTTGGAGACTGTGGGCTTTAGGATAAACTAACATGTCCATCACACACACAGGTATTTATTAGATTAGACACGTCCATGTTTTGTCGCTTACTGTCGCAAACATAAGGTTTGTCCTGGTCGTCCGCGCTCGCCGCTTCTGTCTTCTTACGACTGGAACCTCTGTTCTGGAAAGAAAAAAAATGCATCAACTGGTTTCGAAATGGTACAAAAAATATTATGCTATAAAATTCAGTGTTTGCTGCTTATCATTACTATAGTGAGCCATTTATAGTGTTCTTCCGCTTCTAAAATATTGTAAAAACAAAAATATGCTTCTTTTTGACTTGAGCTAAGGTAGTTAGTTACAGTATGTGCTGTTTCTTTACAGAATATACTTTTAATACACCGCCCCCTGGTGGGCTGAAAGGTCAAATACCATAAATGCTTCAATCAAATTCTATAGGTGACAAAGGTAAATTACCGCAAGGTTATTGTTGTTTTAATGAACTCTGCAAGATGGCAGTAGGTGCATTTAAAGTAGCATGAGCAGTAACTCACTTTTCCTCTGTTTCTGTTCTTCCTCTTTGGAGTATCCACTTCAAAGTCTTCATCATTTTGACAGCTGTCGCCATTTTCCTCTGCCTCTAGAACCCGCTACATAGCAAACATGCAAACAAATTATACTTATTATTAGGGCTGCGAATCTTTGGGTGTCCCACGATTCGATTCAATATCGATTCTTGGGGTCACGATTCGATTCAAAATCGATTTTTTTCAATTAAACACGATTCTCGATTCAAAAACGATTTTTTTCCCGATTCAAAACAATTCTCTATTCATTCAATACATAGGATTTCAGCAGGATCTACCCCAGTCTGCTGACATGCAAGCAGAGTAGTAGATTTTTGTAAAAAGCTTTTATAATTGTAAAGGACAATGTTTTATCAACTGATTGCAATAATGTCAATTTCTTTTAACTATTAAATGAACCAAAAATATGACTTATTTTATCTTTGTGACACAGTGTGTTGTCAAGCTTATGAGATGCGATGCAAGTGTAAGCCACTGTGACACTATTGCTCATTTTTATTTTTATTTTTTTTATAAATGTCTAATGATAATGTCAATGAGGGATTTTTAATCACTGCTATGTTGAAATTGTAACTAATATTGATACTGTTGTTGATAATATTCATTTTTGTTTCACTACTTTTGGTTTGTTCTGTGTCGTGTTTGTGTCTCCTCTCAATTGCTCTGTTTATTGCAGTTCTGAGTGTTGCTGAGATAGGCTCCAGCGCCCCCCGCCACCCCAAAGGGAATAAGCGGTAGAAAATGGATGGATGGATGTTATGGTATTGCTTTCTTGGATTGATTAATTAAAAAAAAAAAAATAAATAAATGAACAAAAACAAAAAAATACGATTTTTTTAAAATGAGAATCGATTCTGAATCGCACAACGTGAGAATCGCGATTGGAATTCAAATCGATTTTTTCCCACACCCCTACTTATTATTATTATTATTATAACCACATTGTTACTGGTCGCACAAATCTACGGCCACAGACACATGTACTTCCAAACAAAAGGATCTAAACACCTGTAATACTTGCGTACAAATGTAACTAAAACGTACTAAGTAAACACATTTAGTTCTTTTGTATAAAATAACTAAAAAGTAGGTAAACACCTGTAGTACTTGTGTACAAAAATAACTAAAAGGTAAACACCTGTGGTTGTCGTGAACAAAAAGTAACTAAAAAGTAAGTCAACACCTGTAGTACTTGCATACAAAAGTAACTGAAAAGTAAATCAACACCTGCCGTACTTGCATACAAAAGTAACTACAAATTAAACACATGTAATTATTGCGTACAAAAGTAACTAAAAAGTAAATCAACACCTGTAGTCCTTACCTGCGAAGTAACTAAAAGTAAACACCTGAGTATCTGCGTACAAAAGAAAGTAAACATCTGTTTTACTTGCGTACAAAGTAACTAAAAGTAAACACCTGAGTACTTGCATACAAAAGTAAGTAAACATCTGTTGTACTTGCATACAAAAGTAACTAATAGTAAACACCTGTAGTTCTTGCGTACAAAAGTAACTAAAAAGTAAATCAACATGTACGACAGGTGTTGATTTACTAACTAAAAGTAACCACCTGAGTACTTGCATACACAAGTAAGTAAACATATGTTGTACAAACTGCACTTGCAAACAAAGTAACTAAAAGTAAACACCCTTAGTGGTTGCGTACAAAAGCAACTAAAAAGTACATCAACACCTGTACTACTTGCTTACAAAGGTAAGTAAAACATAAGTAAACCCCTGAAGTACTTGCATACAAATCTAACTAAAAGTAAACACCTGAGTACTTGCATACAAAAGTAAGTAAACATCTGTTGTACTAGAATACACAAATAACTAATAGTAAACACCTGTAGGTCTTGTGTGCAAAAGTAACTAAAAAGTAAATCAACACCTGTCATACTTGCATACAAAGTAACTAAAAGTAACCACCTGAGTACTTACGTACAAAAGTAAGTAAACATCTGTTGTACTTGCATACAAAGTAAGTAAAAGTAAACACCTGTAGTACTTGTGTACAAAAGTAACTCAAAGTAAACACATGTAATTCTTGCGTAAAAAGTAACTAAAAGTAAACACCCGAGTGCTTGTGTACAAAAGTAAGTAAACATATGTTGTACTTGCATACTAAAATACCTAAAAGTAAACACCTGTAGTTGTTGCGCACAAAAGTAACTAAAAAGTAAGTCAACACCTGTAATACTTGCTTACAAAGGTAAGTAAAAAATAAGTAAACCCCTGTAGCACTTAATTACAAAAGTAATTAAAAAGTAAGTAAACCCCTTTAGTACTTGCATACAAAAGTAACTAAAAGTAGACACCTGTAGTTTTTGCGTACAAAAGTAACTAAAAAAGTAAATCAACACCTGTAGTACTTGCATACAAAGTAACTAAAAGTCAACACCTGAGTGCTTGCGTACAAAAGTAAGTAAACATATTTTGTAATTGCATACTAAAATAACTAAAAGTAAACACATGTAGTTGTTGTGCACAAAAGTAACTAAAAAGTAAATCAACACCTGTATTTCCAGCATGGTCTCCTCTTCCTTTGCCAAATTGTTTTTTTTCTCCAGGAGGTTGTCCGCCCTCAGTAGGGCCTCCAAGGCAGTGGCCTCCCCAGGGGGGCCCTCACGCTTGGGGGCCATTTCAGCCTCTGAAGACATGAGATTAAAAATAAATACACATTTTTCTAAATGGCTCATATGTACAGTGCAACAAGTACACCACAAGGCGGCGCTGTTATAAGAAGGAGTGATTTTAAATTTCTCACCCAACAATGCAAAACACCCACTGTAACTCTAAGATGTTTATTTTGTATGACCACCCAAGTTGGTACACGCCTTTATGGTACGAACATGTGTGTGTAAAATTTCAAGAAGATTGTTAGAAAAAGATGGCCGCCATCAAACAAAACATATCTTCCACTTATCAACTAATTGTCCATAAGTCATTGATCATTTGTGTTTTGATTATAAAACAACACACAACACTAAGCATTTTTAACACAATCACACACACTAAATGTTTTTATGCATGTAATGGAGATTTCTGCTCATATTAAAACTATTTGAACCTTGTGCCTACATGCACACTAACCCAGCTCAGGAAGTATTAAATACACAATCCTGAGAGGGGAGCAGTCGCATTCCTCCACTGTGTTGTGATTGATATCTGGGCCACACTGCACAACTTTCTATTCTTCTTCATTGGCATGAAGAACGATATAGTGCAGATGACATGAAGTGTGAGTGTGGAGGGAAGTAAGGGGAATACAACGGCGGCGAAGCTGAAACAAAGACTTGTCTTGGTGGCTTATCAGGTTCCCAAGCCATTCCTTTGCGAGAAGCCTCTCCATAAGACACACACACACGCATACACAAACAGAGCACATGCACACACGCACATCGTATACACACAAGAGCATGCATGCAAAAAAAACAAGCACACACACATCCACTTCATAAGACTCACTTACAGTCTAATGCCTCATGGTCAAATGATTAGAGGCCCAGTTAAGGTGTTTCTGTGTCGTGTGTGTGTGTGTGTGTGTGTGTGTGTGTGTGTGTGTGTGTGTGTGTGTGTGTGTGTGTGTGTGTAATAGTGAGAGGGGGCATTGATTTGGAGGAGAAAATGAACCTGGAGACCTGGCTAACCAGAGCCAGATGGTCAGATAGTGAGCCTGAGCGCCACTCAAAGGGCAGGGTTTGGAATTACACGCACACACACACACACACACACACACACACACACACACACACACACACACACACACACACACACACACACACACACACACAACACCGGTACATATTACTTATTATGACAGGGGTCTCCAAAATTTCACCCAGAGACCATTTGCGACCTGCAGCCTGTTTTTTTTATTGGTTTACAGAATATAATGAAAAGGTTTTACATGCATCAGGGACCTCATATACTAAACGTGCGATCGCGCAAAAACCTTGCTTACGCACTTTTTCAGGGCAAAGTTGAGAAGTATCGAGCACTGCACGTGAACTTGACGTGGAAATGTGCGTAGCCTCACGCCAACTTCATGCTTCACGTACGCACATCTCTACAGGCCGTGGATACTTTGGCAACACACAAAGGCGGTCATTCGGGCTTTTCCAACATTTGATTTCAACAATGTAAAAAAGATCGAGGTAAGGACACAAAGTTAACTTTTTCGCCAATGCATTTAATGCTTCATATTCATATTAATATTTGTCTATTCATTTATATAGGTCAGTGGTTCTTAACCTGGGTTGATGGAACCCTAGGGGTTCGGTGAGTCGGGCTCAGGGGTTCGGTGGAGGTCAAAACACACCCGACTCATCGTGTAAATAAAAACTTCTCCCTATCGGCGTATTACGGATACGGCAACAGCAGAAGTCAGACTGATTTGCAGGTGTGTAATTTGTTGTGAGTTTATGCACTGTGTTGGTTTTGTTGTTTGAACAAGGTGATGTTCATGCACGGTTCATTTTGTGCACCAGTATAAAAACATGGTAACACTTTAGTATGGGGAACATATTCACCATTAATTAGTTGCTTATTAACATGCAAATTAGTAACATATTGACTCTTAACTAGTCATTATTAAGTACTTATTAATGCCTTATTCGGCATGGCCTTAATTATAACCCTAACCCTCTAACCCTGGCCCTAACCCTAACCCTAACCCTAACCAAATAACTCTAAATTAAGTCTTTGTTACTTAGAATATGTTCCCCATATTAAAGTGTTACCAAAAACATATAACTTTGTCTTTAATTTGAATTTTTTTACATTTATTTTTCACTAAAGAAAGGTTCGGTGAAGGCGCATATGAAACTGGTGGGGTTCGGTACCTCCAACAAAGTTAAGAACCACTGATATAGGTGATCATTTTGCCACCTATTGCGGTCACAATGTGTTCCTGTGACTTCAGCACAGCTTCATGGCCAGTCGGCCGGACAGCAGCAGCCGGTGGTTGCGGTACATTTAGGGCACCGGGGACGGTGGAGGAATGTCCCGACTTTGTGTCACAAGAAGTTCTCCGGTGTTATAATAATAAATTGAGTAATCAAACAAGAGTCAAAGTCTTTCATATGCTGGCATGTTTACATTTAAAAGATTACAAACCAAATATTGCATCATTTTCACATGAAACTCTAATCTGTCTGTGACCAGGCTACAGTATGAACACATTTTGTTCACCCTTCTCTTCTAAAGTTTGGTTTGCTTTGGTTTGGTTTGAATCTATTTCGAACATGTATGCAATTACAAGTGATACACCATATAGTTTACATATTTACATTTCTCTTTACAACTTGTTCAAAAAGAAGTAGGAAGAAGCAACGCTTATTTAATCATACACCTTTTCCATTTCATAGCAATTTAGTAGCACAAATTCACTTCTTGTCCTCATTTTGTAACACAATTTACATCAGGCTATAGGCTACTAGGAGCTAGCAGCTACCCAACAGCTAAGCACACAATAGCACACAAGCAAAACAGACAAAATAAGTGTCCTTCATTGAACAAAATAACAGTCTGAAATGATCAGTAACTACTATAAAATCTACTGACATAAATAAGTTAAAACTGTACGCTACTTCACAACAACAGCGGAGCATGCATGTGCCTGTATGAGCCAATCTGCCCCACAACAAGAGAGGATAGAGAAAAAGAAGGAACTTATTGACTACAATGGCGGAAACTTTACCACACGTGGATAATCCGCTGACATCACACTTGGGAAAAACGTCACATTTGGGGAAAGTTCCAAAAGGGCTCTTTTAGAGGAAGTATGAAGGAAGGCAAGATTGTTTTTATAATAATCCCGCCATGCCACCATGGTTTGATTTAAAATGTTCAGGACTTAGGCAGCCCCCAAATACACAAAAACAGGTACCAATAGGAAAGGAAAGTTGGTTTTGCGTAATCGGCATTCTTAAAAAATAAACCATTTACAAAAAGATAAAGAATATGAATACTGACTATCCTTTTGTTTTGGAAAAAGTCTGGATATCCCTGCTGTAAGAGTTCCTAATGACGTTACCATGACAAGAATTTTATGTCCCTACGCTGTGATGAAAACCAGAACACACACTTGACATTATTTAGAAGCAGTATACACAGGAAGTTACATTCTGTGTGATTATGGTCAGTGCAGCTAGCTTGTGTGTGCGTGTGTGTGTGTGTGTGTGTGTGTGTGTGTGTGTGTGTGTGTGTGTGTGTGTGTGTGCATGTTGCCTACCTAGTCTTAGCTCACAAAGGCGAAGCTGTGGGTCGAGGGGTGGGTGGAGTCTCCTCTTCTTTCTCCAGCAACGTGCAGGGTAGGCATACATCTGTCCCGCCGCCTTGCCTGTCCACACACACATAGGAGACAACACAGGCAAACAGGAAGAATTTTAACAACCAATGTCAAGCTTCAGCATTGGAACACACACACACACAAGTATGTGAGTGTTCAGGCTAATGTTGTACATATTTCAGGAAATCCTGCCCGTGCTTTGAGATGCAGTCCCTCCCATACATGAGGTAGACTGATAGCGATGTTTATTTGTGTTCCTGGAGCCAGCATGAATGTAACATAATGTGCGTCAGGTTTGCCACAAAGTGTAGGGTGCGGCCCCTGAACCATCTATTTGTATCTAGCTTTCTCCCGCTCTGTACAGAGAGCAGCCTTGCTGTGCTGTTAGTACGTGTGCAGGCGACACAGGTAGAATGTACATGTTTGAATATGGAGAAATATATACCGGTAAGTGAGTTGTGGAGGAAAATCAGACATTTCCTCTCAAAAACTTTCTAGAGTCTTATAGAACGTCATATAGGAGTGGAAGCTGTTATAGGCATGTGGGGGGTCCCCACATATGCGGTCCCCTCTAAGGTTTCTCATTGTAGCCCATTGGGTTGAGATTTCCTTGCCCTGATGTGGGATCTGAGCCGAGGATGTCGTTGTGGCTTGTGCAGCCCTTTGAGACACTCGTGATTTAGGGCTCTATAAATAAACTTTGATTGATTGATTGATTGATTATAGCTGGAAAAGAGGCGGGGCTAACATATGTTCACTTCCTGTATGTGGAATGACCAAGTGTCTCGAAAGTGTCTCACAATGGGTAACTTTTTTAGTACAGTTGAAGCTAGCAGGTTTAAAATATTTATTTTTTGCTAAAGTCATCTAAAAATCCACAGTCATGACTGGAAATGATATGTGTGACGCCCCCTATGGGTTGTGGTCAAAATGCATTGTAAGACATGCTGGCAGACGTGTTACAAATATTGAATTTTTATTATCATTAGACAAATGAACAATTGCTTATAAAGTTAAAGTTAAATGATTGTCATACACTAGGTGTGGCGAAATTATTCTCTGCATTTGACCCATCACCCATGATCACCCCCTGGGAGGTGAGGGGAGCAGTGAGCAGCAGGGAATCATTTTTGGTGATTTAACCCCCAATTCCAACCCTTGATGCTGAGTGCCAAGCAGGGAGGTAATGGCTCCCATTTTTTTGGAGAATCTTTGGTATGACTCGGCCGGGGTTTGAACTCACGACCTACCGATCTCAGGGCAGACACTCTAACCACTAGGCCACTGAGCAGATTACTAGGCCACTGAGTAGGTTATGGACAATTAGTTGAAAAGTCCACCCGCCCCCGTGTCTCTGCAAAAATGTTTAGCTTTAATGGCGGCCATGTTTTTGGACCAATCTTGCTTAAATTGTACACACACGTGCTTGTCAGTCCCCTAAAAGGTTGTACCTCATTTAGTGGTGACCACAAAGTTACAGTTAGAGCTGAGTGAGAAATTGAATCCCTATAGTGGGGTCAAGCTTTGGAGTTTGATAAATTATACTTTTATAGCGCTTTTCTACCTTCAAGGACAGCGCCAGGTTGTTGTGTTGATGGTGTATTCGTCTGAAAAAATAAGGGGGTCTTGAATGTTTTTCAAGCCAACAAACCCCACACTGATGTAGACGTATATATCTTGTATACAAATGTGTTTTAAATTGAACTGGTCCTAAAGGTACCTTGCTATTGTGCAATACTAAAACATTCAAATATAGTATAGTGCTGCTAATAGCTTTTTGATTGATTGATTGATTGAAACTTTTATTAGTAGATTGCACAGTTCAGTACTTATTCCGTACAATTGACCACTAAATGGTAACACCCAAATAAGTTTTTCAACTTGTTTAAGTTGGGGTCCACGAAAATCAATTCATGGTACAAATATATACTATCATCATAATACAGTCATCACACAAGTTAATCATCAGAGTATATACATTGAATTATTTACATTATTTACAATCCGGGGGGTGGGATGAGGAGGGTTTGGTTGATAACAGCACTTCAGTCATCAACAATTGCATCATCAGAGAAATGGGCATTGAAACAGTGTACAAACCCCGTTTCCATATGAGTTGGGAAATTGTGTTGGACGTAAATATAAACGGAATACAATGATTTGCAAATCATTTTCAACCCATATTCAGTTGAATTTGCTACAAAGACAACATATTTGATGTTCAAACTGATAAACATTTTTTTTTTTTGCAAATAATCATTAACTTTAGAATTTGACGCCAGCAACACGTGACAAAGAAGTTGGGAAATGTGGCAATAAATACTGATAAAGTTGAGGAATGCTCATCAAACACTTATTTGGAACATCCCACAGGTGTGCAGGCTAATTGGGAACAGGTGGGTGCCATGATTGGGTATAAAAACAGCTTCCCAAAAAATGCTCAGTCTTTCACAAGAAAGGATGGGGCGAGGTACACACCTTTGTCCACAACTGCGTGAGCAAATAGTGAAACAGTTTAAGAACAACGTTTCTCAAAGTGCAATTGCAAGAAATTTAGGGATTTCAACATCTACGGTCCATTATATCATCAAAAGGTTCAGAGAATCTGGAGAAATCACTCCACGTAAGCGGCATGGCCGGAAACCAACATTGAATGACCGTGACCTTCGATCCCTCAGACGACACTGTATCAAAAATCGACATCAATCTCTAAAGGATATCACCACATGGGCTCAGGAACACTTCAGAAAACCACTGTCACTAAATACAGTTCGTCGCTACATCTGTAAGTGCAAGTTAAAGCTCTACTATGCAAAGCGAAAGCCATTTATCAACAACATCCAGAAACGTCGCCGGCTTCTCTGGGCCCGAGATCATCTAAGATGGACTGATGCAAAGTGGAAAAGTGTTCTGTGGTCTGACGAGTCCACATTTCAAATTGTTTTTGGAAATATTCGACATCGTGTCATCCGGACCAAAGGGGAAGCGAACCATCCAGACTGTTATCGACGCAAAGTTCAAAAGCCAGCATCTGTGATGGTATGGGGGTGCATTAGTGCCCAAGGCATGGGTAACTTACACATCTGTGAAGGCACCATTAATGCTGAAAGGTACATACAGGTTTTGGAACAACATATGCTGCCATCTAAGGGCCGTCTTTTTCATAGACGCCCCTGCTTATTTCAGCAAGACAATGCCAAGCCACATTTAGCACGTGTTACAACAGCGTGGCTTTGTAAAAAAAGAGTGTGGGTACTTTCCTGGCCCCGCCTGCAGTCCAGACCTGTCACCCATCGAAAATGTGTGGCGCATTATGAAGCGTAAAATACGACAGCGGAGACCCCGGACTGTTGAACGACTGAAGTGCTACATAAAACAAGAATGGGAAAGAATTCCACTTTCAAAGCTTCAACAATTAGTTTCCTCAGTTCCCAATCGTTTATTGAGTGTTGTTAAAAGAAAAGGTGATATAACACAGTGGTGAACATGCCCTTTCCCAACTACTTTGGCACGTGTTGCAGCCATGAAATTCTAAGTGAATTATTATTTGCAAAAAAAAAAAAAAAAGTTTATGAGTTTGAACATCAAATATCCTGTCCTTGCAGTGCATTCAATTGAGTATGGGTTGAAAATGATTTGCAAATCATTGTATTCCGTTTATATTTACATCCAACACAATTTCCCATCTCATATGGAAACGGGGTTTGTAGGTCTGACTTGGTAGGATATGTACAGCGAGCAGAGAACATAGTGAGTTCAGATAGCATAAGAACAAGTATATACATTAGAAATACATTTGATTATTTACATTTGGTTATTTACAATCCGGGGAGGTGGGATGTGGTGGGGGGAGGATGTTAGTCAAGGGTTGACGTTGCCTGGAGGTGTTGTTTTAGTGCGGTTTTGAAGGAGGATAGAGATGCACTTTCTTTTACACCTGTTGGGAGTGCATTCCATATTGATGTGGCATAGAAGGAGAATGAGTTAAGACCTTTGTTAGATCGGAATCTGGGTTTAACGTGGTAGCTAGCTGGCAACGAGCACGTTAATCGCTAGCTGGCAGTTTGCGTTGCTAATCCCTAGTTAACAACTAAAGCGCTAATCACTAGCTATTTTAAAATGCTAACACGGATATAATAATATCAATATTTATTCATGTTTTTATTTTAAACCAGCAAAGTACAGGAAGTATAGTGTACATGTCAATGTCATTTATAAACTACACCACAGTGTGTTGGATCAATTTGAATGTGTAATTAAAGACATCTATATTTTGGGGAACATTTGGGGGAAAATAAATAAATATTTCCAAAAAGTCTAATCCACCAAAAATGTTACAACCCCCTTGATGTAACCCTATGGACCCCGTGCTGAAGACCTCTGGCTTCCACAAACAAAGACAGACATTTAACCACAGAACCAAGATGTGGTTTACAGGTTGGAGTGAGACCTCTCACCTGGCTGCCGCTGGCACTTTTCCATCCAGATGTAGCAGTTGTTCTGGGCCACGCCCGTTTGCGAGTCCAGGAAGGGCATGCGCACGCTGCGCTCGGCACACAGACGGGCGTTATAGCTGCGGCAGTGCTCGATGGCATCCCTGTAGAACTGGTCACCCAGCCTGGAGGGACAGAGGGTGGAAGACATTAGTTGGACACTTTATGTTAGGGTCTCACTTCAATTGGATAGTTGATTTCAACAAGAACAGGATTGGATCCATCGTTACCTGCCAGGTGTGAATTACATTGGTTAAAGTCTGACTTTTTAATGGTGTTCTAACAGTAACGTGTCCCTGGATAAATATTTTCTCAAAACCTCGCTGTTGAGGTTTTCATAACCTTGTGAAGGAAAACAATCTTTCCCCAGGCTTCGCTACACATTTTAAGATTCAGCCTGCTAAATGCCCATCAGCGAGCTACAAACATGGGATTTGTAAGTTTGATAATGTTTTTTTTCTGTATTGAATATGCTAAAACTAGCATAATGTTAAAGAGGAACTGCACTTTTGGGGAATTTTGCCTATTATTCACAATCCTAATGAGAGACTCATATGGGTTTTTTTGCATTCTAATTAGTACTACTTTTCTCGTTCTAGGTGGCTAGCTATGGTGCTAATGGGAGTAATCCATTTAGCCTCTAAATCAGTCTAAAAATGCTTAAAAAAAAGCACTAATTTACATCTTGTGACCCAAGAGCGTCACATCAGTGTGCCAAAAACAAACTAGCATTTCTCCAACAATATGTAACGTTTTCTATTGTTATTTATTTAAACCCGGTTGTATTTTTTTTTTAACTTCTCCGCCTTTTTTTGTAATGTATATTTTTTTCAATGCACTGTATTGTATTCTTGTATTTTAGTCAAGCAATTTACAAAGGGTAAAGGTATAGGATACTAGACGCTAGCAGCTACACAACAGCTAAGCACACAAGCTAGACATACGTAATATGTGTCCTTAATTGAACAATATTGCGGTCTAAAACAGCACATTTGTCACTATAAACAAGTATCAAATAATTGTAGTTGCATATTACTTACACATACAAAGTCTCTGAGTAAGAAGTGTATTGGAAACTAATCAGTAACAAATGTGTCCGCATTATACTGCGTCATGAATCATTGTATCCACAAGGTGTCGCCAAATAACAATTACCACTCCACTTGTGGTGCTACGCAGAGCCTTGCCTAGTCATGCATTTGCTTGTTTTATCCTCTAATACAAGGGCTCTTTTTACATGCACATTGCCTTTCTGTCTCTGCATCCTGGGGTCACATCCACTATGCTAAATCAGACATAACAATAAGTCCATTCCAGACAGGTTATAATAAATAGGTTAGTGTTTTTCATACCTACCAATGTTCTTTATGTTATTTAGTAGTGTACAATGTTAAAAAAAAGATTTGAACAAGAGAAATGAGTCAAACAGAGAACAACGGTAGGTATAAAAACAATACCTTATTTATTATTAACTGTCTGGAATGGACTTAAGCTGTCTTTAAGTTGAAGTGAAATGGTAATTGTTTTGGCGACACCAAGTGATCACAAATATGTACTAAGTTAAAGTCATGACACAGTCAGTTGAATGATGCAACACGTTTGTTACTGGATACTTTCTAATAAACTTCTGCCTTGGATACTTTGTATGTATAAGTAAGAAGCTACTAAAACTATTTGATACTTGTTTGTATTGACTGATGTTATGTTTTATTGTTTAACGATTATTACTTATGTCTAGCTTATGTGCTATTGTGTGCTTAGCTGTTCTGTAGTTGCAAACTCCTAGTAGCCTATAGTCCCGCATGTTTACCTTCTGTAGATGACTTTAGTAAAATAGAATCAATTGTCTGCTTATTGAAGGACATTTAGAACTTTGCCAAATTAAACACACTACAGGACTGATCGTAGTAAAACTAATATTGCAAAGTTTAGTTTAGCCGATACTTGTTTTTTTTATGGTGATATTTAACCGATATGTAATATTAATATCGAAAATGGGCACCCCTAGTGAGTTCAACAGGTCAGTGTTAATATGTGTTACATTTAGAAGATTTTGGACTGTAAATTATATTATGTAGGGGGATCTTATATATATATATATATATATATATATATATATATATATATATATATATATATATATATATATATACACACACATACATATACTATATATACATATAGTATATTTATTTTGTGTATGTGGATGTGTGTGTGTGTGTGTGTGTGTGTGTGTGTGTGTGTGTGTGGTGTGTGTGTGTCTTGTTACTTTACATTTACATCGTCTTCCGCCCCATAGCCTGATTTTTTTAGCCAATTTTTTTTGCCAAATGCGGCCCCCAAGTCAAAAAGTTTGGACACCCCTGCCCGAAGGCATCCAAACATGCCTTAATGGACTATGGTTTGTGTACTGGGAACGAAAATAGGTTTCCCCCAAAATGTTCCCCATCACTATAAAAGCATACAATTGACCAAAATGTCTTTCCCCGATCCACAATTAACATTCATGTGCAAAAAAAGAGGTCTGTCCCCTTTCTTTAGTCCATCGAGAAATGTTTTATACATTTAGCAAACACACGCACACAATGGCTGCAGAATCCATCAGTATGCTGGAAGCTGTGGACTAGAGAGGAATGTGTTTTCTGCCATAAATGTTACATAAGCATCAGAAGACTAAATATGAAGCAAACAAGAGATACATCGTGTAATCTGTGATGTCTAAGTCGTGCTCTTGGTTAGTAAAGCTGCTAGCTCGAGGGTGTTCTCAAGACACACATACGCATACACACACACACTAACTTTTTCCATTTTAATGGAGCCACATAAAGGAAATGCATGTGATGGCACGCACACACACACTTATGTAAGAAGCAGCCTAAGAATTCAATCATTTTTGTCAAGGTTGAATGAAGTATACCTAATGTTTTGTCCGAATGTTGTGTCTTTTTAATGCATCTTTTCCCCCCTTTTCACCTTTCACCTCTCTTTCCCTCCACCCAAAAGCTACACATCTTTGTGAGATCCTTACGTGCTGGTCTCTGTCCAACTTAGCATTCTTTGCATTTCTGTGAAAAACATCTTTTTTTCCCACCCGCTCAGAAATCAACATGTTTGCTCACCATAGAAGGCTTAAATGTAGATAACAGTTATTTTGGATAATGCTGTGGTAATCTGAAATTTCCTTGCTCAGTTCTGTTGTTGTCTGCACACCATGTTCACTCTCTCTCTCGTCCACAGTATGGAGTGCAGCTGGCGCAAGGCAGCAGCACACACCTGACGTAGATTAGAAGCAGCCTATTTAACCTGGCTGCTGACGGCCTGTGAGCGCCGGAACTTTGTCACTGCTTGCAAACCTGTTGATCTTGCCAGAGAACTCACTAGTTCATCGTGTACCATTCATCTAAGGTTTGCCTGTATTTTTCCTAGCCTTGTCTAGCGTTTTTAGTTTGTACTTTGTCCTTATATTAACTTCTTTCATGAAGTATATTTTTCCTAGCCTTGTCTAGCGTTTTTAGTTTGTACTTTGTCCTTATATTAACTTTTTTCATGAAGTATTTTTCCTAGCCTTGTCTAGCGCTTTTAGTTTTGTGTGTTATCTACCATTGGCCACCGACTCTAGGAAACTGGCTCCCAGGTTCATTGGACCATTCCCCATTGTCAAGATCATCAACCGTGTTGCAGTCAAGCTCCGTCTCCCAAGATCTCTCAAATGCCATCCTGTCTTTCACGTGTCTCGCATCAAGCCTGTCGCATCCAGCCCGCTCAGTCCTCCTGAGGTACCGCCTCCTCCACCCAGGCTGGTTGAGGGTCACCCAGCGTTTACAGTAAACACCATCTTGGATGTGAGAAGAAGGGGCAGGGGATTCCAATACCTGGTAGACTGGGAGGGGTACGGCCCGGAGGAGCGGTCATGGATTTCAAGATCGCTTATTATTGACAAAGACTTGATCAAGGAATTTTACATTCGATTCCCAGACAAGCCAGGTAGGCCGCCAGGAGGCGTCCGTTGAAGGGGGGGTACTGTGGTAATCTGAAATTTCCTTGCTCATTTCTGTTGTCTGCACACCATGTTCACTCTCTCTCTCGTCCACAGTATGGAGTGCAGCTGGCGCAAGGCAGCAGCACACACCTGACGTAGATTAGAAGCAGCCTATTTAACCTGGCTGCTGACGGCCTGTGAGCGCCGGAACTTTGTCACTGCTTGCAAACCTGTTGATCTTGCCAGAGAACTCACTAGTTCATCGTGTACCATTCATCTAAGGTTTGCCTGTATTTTTCCTAGCGTTTTTAGTTTGTACTTTGTCCTTATATTAACTTCTTTCATGAAGTATATTTTTCCTAGCGTTTTTAGTTTGTACTTTGTCCTTATATTAACTTTTTTCATGAAGTATTTTTCCTAGCCTTGTCTAGCGCTTTTAGTTTTGTGTGTTATCTACCATCACCTTTGTTTTGCTACTTTGTGCTTCCTCCTAAATAAAAGGAAGAACAATTGTACACAACACGTCTCTGCATCCTTGGGATCCACTCCACCAAATCCTAACAAATGCTGCTTGAAAATATGAAACATTTGTATGTAATAGGGGTGTCCCGAATCTCAATACAACTTTTCTCTTTTGATACAATACCGATATTGGAGCCTTGAGTATTGGCCGATACCGATATTGATCCGATACGATATCAGCAGGAAACACACAAACTTTTATTTTCTAGTGTGGAATATTAGAAAAGGTTTAATCAAGTGAAATTAGTCAAACAGAAAACAATGGTAGTTATGAAAAACACTAATCTATTTATTATTAGCCATCTGAAATTGACTTATGCTGTCTTTAATATGGAGTAGAGTGGTAATTGTTTTTTGGCGACACCGAGTTGTCACAATAATTCATGAAGTAAAGCTCATGACGCAGTAAGTTGAATGATGCGAACATATTTGTCACTGGATACTTTCTAATCGGCTTTTCCCTTGGGGACTTTGTATGTGTAAGTAATATCTACTAAAATGATTTGATACTTGTTTATATCGACAAATGTGATGTTTTAGACTGCAATATTGTTCAAAGGACACATCTATGACATATGTCAAGCTTGTGTGCTATTGTGTGCTTAGCTGTTGTGTAGCTGCTAGGTCCTAGTAGCCTATAGACTTGTAGTATTGATATTTTTAGATACATGAATAAATAAATAATAAATCCCAGCTATATATAACGGCTAGCCAGCCAGCGTGTGGTTGTACATTGTGTGAACATCACTCACTTGTGCCTTAGGAGCTGTGTTAGACATTGTCGAACACAACTCATTAGCAAGTGTTGCTCAACTTAACTCTCAATCAGTGAGGATTTGTGCTTGCCAGTTCGAGTGACGTGTGCACAGCTGGACTGCACAGACTGACCACTGTTACATACTGTATACTGAATGTATCTATAGAAAGTGTATGTACAACTCTTTAATAGATTTAATTTAAAACATTCCTGTCCGCCTGCCTAAAAGTGTTACAGCTGTATAAAATGGTAGTAGTTTTTAAGTAAAAAATGTTTGTAAATATTGCAAAGAACACATAGCATGAACAGGGACATGGAGAGGAAATGGAGTTGGGTTCCCATACAGGCAAAGTTAACACATTAGTAACAAAAAACACTTTGGAATTTTCTTAAATATTGAAACAAAAATCCATCCTATTTTGTTATTGTTGTCTTATGCATTCGAGTGTAAAGTTGTTTAGTTCTGAGCCTCAGGTTCTGACGCCTCCACTTTTTTCTTAAAACATTATGGTTGTGTTAGAAGATGATGACGGAGCCAGGAAAACCCGATGTGAGTAATTATTATGTTTTTCTTGCAGAACTTTGTCACTGTAGTGTTTTGTGAACTGAGGAAGAAACGATGTAACGCATGAAGGACACAAATACAAAGTGTGGAAGCACAGAAAACATCCAACTAAAACAGATGTAATATTAGAGCTCCATCTCCTTATAGGTGTTACTAATAGGAGTGTCCCCTTCTGATATTGATATTGGATATTGGATATGCCTTCCGCCCGAAAGCAGCAGGGAAAGGCTCCGGCCACCCACGCCACCCCAGAAGGGACAAGCAGTAAGAAATGGATTGATGGATAATGTCCGATACAAGCAGTCCTGCAGCATGTTTACTTGTGCAAAGCTGGACCGACAGTTAACATCTAAATGTCCTCAAATAAGCACACAAGGTTGGTCTTTTCTTGTGTTTTAGGCAAGTCATTTACAAAAAGTAAACATGGTAACGTTTTGGCAACTAGGAGCTAGCAGCTACACAACAGCTAAGCACACAATAGCACATAAGCGAGACATATGTCAGAGGTGTGTCCTTATTTGAACAATATTGCAGTCTAATCACATTTGTCAAAATAAACAAGTATCAAATCATTATAGTTGCATATTACTTACACATACAACATGTCCAAGGCAGAAGTGTATTAGAAAGTATCCAGTAACAAACGTGTCTGCATCATACAATTTATGGATTATACTTGTATAGCACTTTTTCCACATTCACACACTGATGGCTGGAACTTACTGCCATCAGACTGTGCAACTCCTCTCTTGGGGGCAGGGGGGTACTAGGATGACAGGGGATGCAAAACAATAACACTGCAATACTTTTTCATAACATGGTCACTACTGCCTACTTTCTATTGTTATATTCTTATTTTTACTGTGATATTTGTATTCTTATTGTTGCTTTTTATTTGTATTCTTATTGTAATATTTTTCCATTTTTTTCCATTACCATTTATACTTTTTAAATTCGCTCTCAATTCTGTACACAGCTGCTGGAATGTTAATTTTCCTGAGGGAACTCTCCTGAAGGAATCAATAAAGTACTATCTATCTATCTATCTATCTATCTATCTATCTTATGAGCTTAACCTAATGAACTATTGTGACAACTAGGTGTCACTAAAAAGTTATTAGTACTCCACTTTAAAGACAACATAAGTCCATTTCAGACAGTTAATAATAAATATGTTAGTGTTTTTCATACCGACCATTGTTCTTTGTTTAATTCATTTCACTTGATCAAACCTTTTGTTGCATTCCACACTACAAAATAATACAAGTGTTTAGTGTATTTCCGAACTATAGAGTGCACCAGTATATAAGCCGCTAGGGGTGTAACGGTACACAAAAATGTCGGTTCGGTACGTACCTCGGTTTAGAGGTCACGGTTCGGTTCATTTTCGGTACAGTAAGAAAACAACAAAATATAAATTTTTGGGTTATTTATTTACCAAATTTGCAAAATCTTCCACCAAAAATATTTTTCTTAGTGGAATATTTGATGTGAAGTAATCGTAACCTTGGATAGGTCAATAATTCATAATAACATTGATTTTGATTCAATATTATGTTTTGAGCAATGACAGTTTGAAATATAAAAAAACAGCTTTGTTTTATTAGTCAACATTGCAACTTTTTCTAAATTACATTTAACCTTTCAGCTTTTTTTATTTCACCTTTGTTATGTTTTTGTTTATTTTAATAGTATTTTTAGAATGTGCTGTGGGCCTTTAAAACATCAGCTGTGGGCCGCAAAAGGCCTCCGGGGCACACTTTTGACACCCCTGCTATAGATAATAAAAGATTAAATCTGATAAATCTATGGATAAAAAGCAGAGCCTGGTGACGCATGCGCGTTTATCATAACTCTCTCGCTCTCTCTGTCTCTGCCCCTCCCTCACAAATTCTGCTGCGCGCACAATTTGTTTTGTTTTTAACCCCTTCTTAACCCTTGAGGCATTTAAGAAACTCCGCCCTGACAGCTCCGCAAAAGAGGACATGTCCGGTGAAAAGAGGACGTATGGTCAGTCTATCGTAGCCCGTTAGCTGCTAGCATGCCGTGTGTTGAGCCTCGGTGTGCATTCTTTACTCAACGTGCGTTACGCTACTTAATATGTTCGTGTGGAAACTCGTTCGGTACACCTCCGAACCGAACCGGAACCCCCGTATTGAAACGGTTCAATACAAATACATGTACCGTTACACCCCTATAAGCCGCACAAATCCATTAATTAACTGTACCGGACTATAAGCCGCAGATATATATGTTTTGAAAATAATTATTTACACAAAAAGATTTTGCAAATGTTTATTTACATACCTTAAACGGGGTCTGTAACACGGAAATAAAACGGCTGATCAAACAAAACGGACGTCATCGTCATGGACCCACTAGTTGCGGAAGCTAGCTCTCCAATCAGCTTAACAGACTTACCGGTAATAACTCCATGGTGACATCTAAGTGAATTTACTGAGGAATTTGTGAAACTGGAACAATACAAAACGTGTTAGCATATTAGCTAATGCTAACGACGCCATCTTCATAACATTTTGATAGCACATACAAATATGCATGAAAACACTCCTACAGACATCACACATGGGACATTTAGTAAGAATTGTTTTAGTTATACTGTAAAACTTGCAAACATTGCTTGGAGTGATGGATGAAGAATCAATTCAAGTAGAAACGCTATGGACGATTAGAAGACGGAACGGCACTTCTACTTCCAGATTAAAGCTTTATACAGCAGGAAACACTTCTAGGCACCTGCAATAAGCAAACACCTTCAAAAGATGGTGCCATAGCACAAACATTAACACACCATTTAAATGTATTTACATTTGTTTAATGAAAACTATTTGCATTATGGCCGTTAGCGAAGAAAAATCCATAAAATAGCCACACCGATTTATAAACCGCAGAGTTCAAAGCTTAGGAAAAAAGTAGCATCTTATAGTCCGGAATTTACAGTACTAGGATTCAGGATTGGCTCAGCCTGAGGCAGCATTACTATATTTGATTAAAGGGGTGCAAAGGCGATTATGTTGGTATTATTTCATGGTTAGAGGGCTTTCATAATGTTAAAAAGTGCATTTAGAAGGTTGTAAACTTGTTTTATTCTCTATGTATGACAACATTCGATTAATAATGAATAACTACTTGGCTGAAATTCATTGACCACGGTCAAGTCTAGAGCCAATTAACAGGATTACTGTATGTGTTTAACATAACCATCCCCATTTCAGAATTGTTATGCCCAAGTAAAGTGTAGTGAAGGGTTAATGCAAACGTACATGTTTTTTTTAAAAGAAGTGGGAGGAGCCAAGACAACAAAAATGATGTTGGGTGGGGGTCGTCTGACATAGTGCGGGGGCACACGTGTTCCTTTTCAACCCGTGTCACCCTCATTTTATGTGCACACACAAAGGGGAAAGGTGGGGCAGGGTGCCGGGGTGGGGGGCACGTGTGGGGGTAGAGAAAGGGCATCACTGGAAGGGGTGGAAGGGAAGGAGGCTGGGGGGGAATTAATACCTGATTCTGATGCTGCTGATGTTGTTTTTATTATTCTGCAGGAGAGACAATCATGTCTCACACACACAAAGGCCAAGGTTGTGTGTGCTCTGTGAGCGTATGCGATACATGCACATACACACAACCCCCCTAAAAACTAAACCCCTCCATCACTGAAACATGCAACATGGGGGGAGGGGCGCACAGCTACATGACACATGCAACAAACACACATTCATAAAAATACACAATCCTCCTGACCCCCTTCTTCACTCCCTCCCTGCAGCACACTGCATAAAAACACACTACAATGACAATTTCCATTACATCAAATGCACTATTTTACTGCTTAAGTGTTTTTGTTTTACCGCTAAAAACGTATTGTCAATGTTTATTGTAACACATGTACCTCAAAAGGTTGAGTTTATCCAAAATCAACACAAAGCAGCTTTATTTTTTCAGCCAGAAAAAATCATGCTTTTTGTTGAATAACATCCTCATGTTGTGCTACATAAGATACAGTTTGACATATTTTGATGCTTTTCTTTGATCGTGAGCAAGTTCATGTAACAAATACACAATTGATCTGATTACAATTTTAACCAAAACCATTCAAAAGATGCATTTCAAATGTCTTGAACGCTGGAAAAATAACATTTGCTGCCTGTTTCTGCTTCCTAAAAGTACACTTTACCATAAAATATAATCATTCAAATCCGTCAAACCTGTCATATCTTTTAAATCTTTGTGATACTCTTTATCCCAACTCGGGATGTAACTATATGAACATTTCATATCACAGTAATTGTGACCAAAGTGATCACGGTTATCATTATTATCACAATATTGTTGAATGCGCTCAACATGCACTTACACACACTGACATTTGTTTTTACCAAGTTTTATTTTTAAAACGTTAATGTGTCTTCTTTTTGTGTTAGCATTTAAGATAGGTAGCGAATAGCTGGCTAACTGCTTCTCACTTTTTACAATGATTAAAATTGGAAATGGTAATACTAACCGTTGGAAATTCTACTGCAGTTTATCATTATATTGGTAATTGTGCCATCCCTAAACCCAGCTCTACTTTAAGTTTATTTAAAAATACATTCAATTAAAGTGACTGTTTGCAACTTTTATGCAGCTGCCACAAGGGCACTAACTTTCCAAAGTGTTGTTAGCATTATATCAAGACCTCTTTCGGCTTTTAGCACATAAACCACGCACATTTTTAACACACACACACGCTAGTTTTGTTTGTTGTCATCTAATGTTAGTTATTTATCAAAGTTCAGCTACTAATCCATCCATATATTTTCTACCTCTTGTCCCACTCGCGGTCCCTCTCACGCACCGCGGTCGCGGGGGTGGAGCCTGTCCCAGCTGCATTCGGGCGGAAGGCGAGGTACACCCTGGACAAGTCGCCACCTCATCACAGGGCCAACACAGATAGACAGACAACATTCACACTCACATTCACACACTAGGGCCAATTTTAGTGTTGCCAATCAACCTATCCCCAGGTGCATGTCTTTGGAGGTGGGAGGAAGCCGGAGTACCCGGAGGGAACCCACGCAGTCACAAGGAGAACATGCAAACTCCACACAGAAAATCCCAGAGCCCTGGGATTGAACCCAGTACCATCCCTGTCCCCTGTGTTGCCCTCAGCTATTAATATTAGCTATAATTGAACATTTATTATATTATAACAAAAAACATGACAAATTGCTAGTTGTTTTTCTTGGACTGCTTTTGTGTATGTGCGTTCCCTCTCTGCGTGCACATGTGTGACAAGCATGAACGCCAAACTAATTCCTTAGGCTGACAGGCTATTTTATTCCATATAATTATTAACTGTGTCATTTATCACTCAATTTCAATTTAAAGACAGCACATGTCCATTCCAGACCGTTATTAATACATAGGTGAGTGTTTTTCATATCAACCATTGTTCTTTGTTTGACTACATTTACTTGATCAGACCTTTTCTTACATTCCACACTATAATAATAACAATCAAAGTACGTATGATTCCTGCTGATATTGTATCGGAATAATATCGGTATCGACCAATATTTAATTCAAAGCTTCAATAAGTAGACATTTAAAAAAAAAAAAAAAAATATATATATATATATATATATATATATATATATATATATATATATATATATATATATATATATATATATATATATATGTTCTGTTCAACCACTAATGGTAGCATAAGCTAACTGGTTGCATTCTTGTTATATTTTTGGTTAAAAAATGGTAACTTTGAGCTAGTTACAAAAGCCCCTTTAAAATGCACACTTAACTAGCGTCATTGGGTTTTTGCTCAGTCCTGTTACCCTGTTAGCACAAATGTAATGTGGCTATATTTCATTTATTTGCTACATCTATGCTAAAAAGTCACTCCCATTACTCAAATGAGTCGTCTTCATTTTAGGAATGCTGTACAGAATTGAAATAAAGTTGCCTAAGATGGGCCAAGACACATTTTGAGTAGTTGTGTTTTGTCAAATTTAGCGTTAATAAAAGACATACATGTAGTTGTCAGATGTAGTTATTTGTTTATATTGACAGCATCACAACAAGAAAACGGCAGCAATTCAATTAAATCGAATTCTATGATTAAGTTTGTGAGGAAGTGCCTAAAAAACATCATTATTATAATGTAAGAAGTGTACTACTGCTGTAAAAGGAGTAAATACAACTTTGTCAGGTCATAGGGCAGGCAGTATTAGATGTTGGTGAAAGTCTGGATAAATGTGTGCATGCAGAGTTTTTCTCTGCATTTTATAAAACATTTTTCATAACGTATCGTATCAGCGAGCAATGCCTGAATCTAAATAACAAAACTAGAGCCTGTGGATGAGGTGTGTGATTTTAATCCAGGCGAAGATTATTTTCGGCTCTCTTAGACTTTCTTCTGACAACAGACGGGCCCTGCAGGGTACAGGGCTGCTCACTAAACTGCTGTTTGGACATGCATGACAACAAAAACAAAGTACAGTACAGTGCAGTTGCCACACTGTGCAGCCTAAGCGGTTTTGCAGGAATTCAAACAGCTTAAAGTGTGCAGCTCTGCATGCTTTACAATGCCTCCAAATCATTTTCACTGAGTAATTCAGGAGCGTGACTTAGCTCATCAGTGCCAGTAAAAAAAAAAGTAATAGAGTGCACAGCTGCTTAATAAAAATTAAACCATATTTTGGCACAAAAAAAACAAACATTAAAATGCATATGTGCTTGTGTTCAAACGGTTAGCATAGTTATTAAATAAATATTATGATGGACACAAGCAATGTTATGTTAGGTACTTAATAAGGTCAATTAAAGGCTGTACTTTTTTGCAAGACACAATCTCATTGACCGTATTATTACGAACTTCGGTTTAAGAGGACAAAGCAAAGTGAAAACAAACACAATATAGCAAATGTTGGTTTTAAATTGAGCATTCGCTGTGCAGAAAGACTAAGTATTAATGACTGCAAAGTAATTGTTTTGCAGCAACCAAGTGACTCACTTTCAGTAAAAGTGCACGTGAGAGACATTTTCCTACACCATCTGTGTTTCTTTCTTTGCGTGTTCCACTATATTGCAGCAAAGGGAAGATGATACCTGCAGATCACGCACGCAGATTGTACACTTGGAATAATAACAAAGGCTAACAAATCTGTTGTCGGTTTCTCTGATTTTCAGCCCAGGCCCTCCTCCGGCAATCACACGTAAACATAGTAGTAATAATAAACGCTTACTTACGATTTCAAGGGATTCTGAATTACAGTCGCCATTTTCCAGCGGGACTGTAACGTAATATTCCAAATCTCGGTGTAGTTTGGGAGCTGAATGAGGGGAAAAAAAGCACCAATGCGGTCCTGCACACTGCAGCCAATGCAACCGCAGCATCAATGCACTGGGCGTGGCTTCTGGGAATGCTGTCAACACTTCAAGCATATATATTATTATTTATATATTATATTACATTGTTTAAAAAAATGTAAAAAAAATACTCTTTTTTTTTTTTTACAGTTTTTGTTGTGTGATGAAGATATAAACAACAGTGTTTCACGATGTTTCTTTTTGTGATCGATTTAATTGATGCAATCGTCACATAATAATAAAATACAATCACGATAAAATGTATTTTTGTATATGCATGGGGCAATAGTATTAAACTAAAAGTCGACCTCGAAAAAAACAGCCAATGAGAATGCATTACGTCATTTACTACGGGGAACGATTGACCAATCACTATCATTTGAAGGCGGGACAACATGGCGGACTCTAACTGCCAGGAAGCTCGTTTTTATCCTAAATCTATGCCATTTACTTCTACATAACTACAGTAATGGCATTTTTTTTAGCTCTGACGTGAACCTCATTGTTAAATATATGAGCGCCCCTTTTAAAATCTTAGTTTGAAGTTTTTGTGCAGCCCAACTTTAGCAGTCTGAAGTTAGGGTGAATGGGCGACCACAACAACCCCAACAACGTGGCTTCCGTTTAGAAAGGACGCAAGCTGTGATGAAAAGGTGGAACTGGAGAGAAAGAGAAGGTCGGGGCCCGCGAAGAGGACAAGGAGCCAGTCGGAACCGTGGACGGTACCAAGGAAAGCGGCCAAGACCTTCATGGGACGACCGATGGTGCGTTTACGGACCTGTTTCTGTGCAGTGGTTCTCAAACTGTTCACCAAGTACCACCTTAGAAAAAACATAGCTCTCCAAGTACCACCATAATGACCAACATTCAAATACAGTAGCGTAGTAGGCCTAAGCATTCACTCAAAACAAGGCAGCGGTTTTAGTATATTTAATATTTTTGGCCACTAACAGTTTGAACAGTAACATTGTGTTTGGATATAGGAAAATAACACATTTTATGTTAATCAATTGATTATTTGGTGTACCGCAAAGATCACAGTTTGAGAATCACTGTGCTGGAACATTTCACACATGTTGATCTGTGGAGCACTGACAGCAAGTTATGTAAATATCAATTGTAAAAGTTTGGCATCTATTCATAACAATGGGTATGGTAGAAAAAACTTAGCTCTCTAAGTACCACCATAATGACCAACATTCAAATACAGTAGCGTAGTAGGCCTAAGCATTCATTCAAAACAAGGCAGCGGTTTTAGTATATTTAATATTTTTGGCCACTGTAACACAGTTTGAACAGTAACATTGTGTTTGGATATAGGAAAATAACACATTTTATGTTAATCAATTGATTATTTGGTGTACCACAAAGATCACGGTTTGAGAATCACTGTGTTAGAACATTGCACACATGTTGATCTGTGGAGCACTGACAGCAAGTTATGTAAATATCAATTGTAAAAGTTTGACTTCTATTCACAGGAATGGGTGTGGTGATGGAGGTCGATCTTTCAGAAGCACTCAGACTAGATCTGACGACCAATCTAGCTCGTCTTCCTCGTCAAGCAGCAGTGCAGCACCTGGTTAGTGAATTAAAGTCAATCTTACTTGTGTAACTACCTACATCTCACTTCGGTGTATTATCAATCAATCAATCAATCAAAGTTTATTGATTGATAGCGCAAGATCTGTGGTCACCTAACAACCTCTCCACATAGGAGAGGAGGCAGAGCAGAAAAGAGACGGCAGATTAACTGGTCTAAAAGGGGGGTCTACTTTAAGGCTAGCGTATACAAATGAGTTTTTAGATCGGACTTAAATGCTTCTGGTGAGGTAGCATCTCTAACTGTTACCACTAGAGCATTACAGAGTACTGGAGCCCGGATAGAAACGCTCTATAGCCCGCAGACTTTTTTTGGGGCTCTGGGAATCACTAATAAGCCGGAGTTCTTTGAACACAGATTTCATGCCGGGACATATGGTACAATACAATCAGCAAGATAGGATGGGGCTAGACCGTTTAGTATTTTATACGTAAGTAGTAAAACCTTAAAGTCGCATCTTAAGTGCACAGGAAGCCAGGACAGGTGAGCCAGTGTAGGCGTAAAATGATCAAACTTTCTTGTTCTTGTCAAAAGTCTAGCAGCTGCATTTTGTACCAACTGTAATCTTTTAATGCTAGACATAGTGAGGCCCGAATTAAACATAATTTAAAAAAGAATCCTATCCTCACTTATGGTCATGAGCTTTGGGTTATAACTGAAAGGACAGGATCACGGGGGGACAGCGTGGCGAAGTTGGTAGAGTGGCCGTGCCAGCGATCGGAGGGTTGCTAGTGACTGGGGTTCAATCCCCACCTTCTACCATCCTAGTCACGTCCGTTGTGTCCTTGGGCAAGACACTTCACCCCTTGCTCCTGATGGCTGCTGGTTAGCGCCTTGCATGGCAGCTCCCGCCATTAGTGTGTGAATGTGTGTGTGAATGGGTGAATGTGGAAATACTGTCAAAGCGCTTTGAGTACCTTGAAGGTAGAAAAGCGCTATACAAGTATAACCCATTTATCATTTATTTATTTACAAGCGACCAAAGTGAGTTTCCTCCGTCGGATGGCAGGGCTCTCCTTTAGAGATGATAGGGTGAGAAGCTCTGTCATTCGGGAGGAGCTCAGTGTAAAGTTGCTGCTTCTCCACATCCAGAGGAGCCAGATGAGGTGTTTGGGCATCTGATCAGGATGCCCCCAGATGCCTACCTGGGGTGGTGTTTAGGGCACGTCCGACCAGTAGGAGGCCTCGGGGTAGACCCAGGACACGTTGGAGAGACTATGTCTCTCAGCCTACCTGGGAACACCTCGGGATCCACCGGGAGGAGCTGGACAAAATGGCTGGGGAGAGGGGAGTCTGGGCTTCTCTGCTTAGGCTACTGCCCCACAGATACACATTCACATACACAAACATATTTACCACTCTGATGTGCACAATTGAATATCTTAGTTGCTCAGACAGCAATCTATTTATACAAGTTTTGATTGGGGTACGACGTAAAAATGTCTTTTATTCATGTTAACATTTAGGGATTAGCGCACCAGTTGTCTAGTAGCTATCAGTTAGCAATTAGTGGCTCTAACTTTGTTCTCCATGAAATGAGCAGTATCACAAGTCCATGAGTTTTTGGAATTGTGGTTATCAATCACAGTTTCATAATATTTTTAATTTGAAATGTTAATCCTAATCATTAGGAGTTTTACCGTGGTTTATTGTTAATGCCAGTAATCGTTACATCCCAACAGAACTACCAGGTTTCTACTTTGACCCGGAGAAGAACCGATACTTCCGCTTGTTGCCGGGACACAACAACTGCAACCCTTTGACCCGCGAGCATCTCCAGGAGAAGGAGCGAGAGAAGGAGAGAAACAGGATGCTGGTGGAGGATGCCAAGAGCAGAAAAGTACTAATTTGACCTACGTAGACCGACATTCATCAGTCTCTCCAGGATATTGCAGGCTTTTTTTGCGATTGTTGCGCTCTAAAATGCTTGAATTCGTGGCAGCTTTCTCACAAAGCAAAAGTTCTCATGTTTTGAGGCTTTTTTTTCCTCAATAACATTGACAACTTGTGATTTTGTGAGGACTAGGGTGGGTGATGTCGGTACACTGTTGATTAGGTAGACAATAAGGTTGTCAAAAGTACTACTTCAACAGAAAGTCAATACCAATATCACATTTTTTTCAGCATCGCCATTATTGAATACTGTACACTTTTCTGCGGCGTATGAGCACTGAGTCAGCGCCGGAGAAGAGCACCTTTTGTCTTTAGAACAATTATGTATTTATACGTGAAAGTCTGTCACAAATGCAGATTTGCCACTTTTGGTTCGCGCTCGCTCATAAACAAATTGTTATAGAAGAGTGTCATTGTAGCATAACTCTAAGTGTGGCGTAACTTGGCCTTTACAACACATCTCATACGCGCCTAGTTTGCCAGAGAATAAGATGTAGCAGAAAGGATCTGTGATGCACTTTAGCCCCTAGAGGCATATATTAAAAATTAAGGAGAAGTGTTTCTTGTGTCATGCATTTATTCACTAATCAGATAGAAGTGGTCACAAAAGTGTTCTCTGCGTGAGTGAGAGCGGAGGCCTGCCACCACAAGCCCAGGGAGTGTGCATCACCACAGTAGCCAGAAAACCTCCAAAAACGTGAAGCCAACCTTTCTCACTTCCATAAGTGCTAAGAAAACAGCTTAGAGACACTCTTATGTCATTTGGCAACACTTTGAACACCGCTGCTTTACTTTTTTCACCAGGAAGGTTAAGTTTGGTCTGGGGGACATTTGCGGAATGCAGCTCTTTTTTTATTGCACACTGTAGAAATAAACAACAATAATGTTAAAATAGAGCAAACATGCATAATGTGATGAAAAAATGCTGAAATGTTGACACTAATAGGGAATAAAAACAAAGATGTATCTTTAAATAAATAGTTTAGCATTTTTTATTAGCCTATTTAATTACAAATAACATGTCACACTACTACCATATTGACAGAATAATAAAAACAAATATTGGTTTATATACTGTACTTGAAGAATCCACATCACTGCTGTTCTTTTTAAAATGTAAAATAGTTGACTATTGTTATTTATGATCATATTTATTTAACACAGTATTAATTGTTTTGATTTAATGGGAGTTTCTAGAACACTACATTTAAAAAAAAACTAAAAAAAACGCATTGTTACTTCCTGGCAGCTGGTTGTTCAATTTAAAATATGCAAGAAAATGTTGAAGCAAAGTGGTCTCAATTACTTGACAATTTTAAACACTTTTCAACAAAGTAGTAAATATAAAAGTACATAGCTTCAATTTGTTTGTTTTATCGTGGTATCGAGTAGGTATCTAGAATCGTGGAAATTCATAGATATCGTATCGACTACTGAAATTCTGGTATGGTGGCCTATTAGACAGTTGATGTGCGCATGTAAGTGCTGCTCTGGGACAAAGGAGATTGGCGAAAACGACAATAATGAATCCAAATTTGCGGGGAAGTTGCGGAACTTGCGTGAGTTGGCACCATGGCAAAATCCTGGAGGGTCTGACTCAAATGTGAGCAAATCAAATGAGTGTTATCTCTTCATAGAAAGCCCCCAGAGCAGGACTGAACACGTTGTTGCTGCTGCAGGAACAACGTCTTGGCCTTCTATCTGACATGTCCTACTGCAGGTACTGAAGACAAATGTGTTCCTAATGAAGTGTCCCACAAATCATTAACTACCCATGATGAGCATTGTCCAAGTGTGTTACTGTGGCTCCTGTGCATTTGCAGGCGGGTCCATGAGGGGAAGATAAGCGCCATGAGACGCCACAGACTGCAGACGCAGACCTCGGACAACTTCCGGCACATCATGGTCAGTGACTGCGCCAAAGCAAATTTTTCAGACTGTAAGTGCAGTTAAGTACCGATTTTGAAGTATTGTTGGACTTGTTGCTTCCTCAGGCAGACTCTGCCTGCAAGCAAGTGTTGACAGTCAACGACATGTCTCACGGCGGCTGCAGCTACGGCTTTCTGAGCTTCAGCAGCAGCAGACGTGGGTCTTTGAGGGTGGAAACGTGTGACAACCTTTATGTGACCAATCAAAAGGCATTTTGCAATCCAATCATGCACAATCTATTGAAATGAAAAATCAACTTGTAGATTTACATTAGATGTCATCGTAGTTGTTGTAAATTCATCTTTATTCTGTTCCAGGTGAATTGCCTCTGCTGGGCCTCTGTCAACTACCCAAACTCTCACGTGTTGTATCCTTCAGATGTTGTGTAACTTGTGTACTTTTTGATTTTCATCTTTCTTGCTTCCTACAAGCAGTTTGTTTATAGTGTGCCCCTTGACCTACTGTCAGGCTGTGTCTGGTGGGGGCGGCGGACACACCCGGCTGTGTTACTTTACTCCCGGCTTCACTCTTCAGCAACTTCAGCCCAGGTTACATCACTTTTTTCATCCCCATATTTTCTCTCACATAAACACTATATTGCCAAAAGTATATGGCCACCTGCCTTGACTCATATGAACTTGAAGTGCCATCCCATTCCTAACCCATAGGGTTCAATATGATGTCGGTCCACCTTTTGCAGCTATTACAGCTTCACCTCTTCTGGGAAGGCTGTCCACAAGGTTGCGGAGTGTGTTTATGACCATTCGAGAAGGCCTGGCTCTCAGTCTCCATTCTAATTCATCCCAAAGGTTTTTTATCGGGTTCAGGTCAGGACCCTGTGTAGGCCAGTCAAGTTCATCCACACCAGACTCTGTCATCCATGTCTTTATGGACCTTGCTTTGTGCACTGGTGCACAGTCATGTTGGAAGAGGAAGGGGCCCGCTCCAAACTGTTCCTACAAGGTTGGGAGCATGGAATTGTCCAAAATGTATCCTTGGGCATTCAAAGTTCCTTTCACTGGAACTAAGGGGCTAAGCCCAACTCCTGAAAAACAACCCCACACCATAATTCCTTCTCCACCAAATTTCACACTCGGCACAATGCAGTCCGAAATGTACCGTTCTCCTGGCAACCTTCAAACCCAGACTCGTCCATCAGATTGCCAGATAGAAAGGCGTGATTTATCACTCCAGAGAACGCGTCTCCACTGCTCTAGAGTCCAGTGGCGACATGCTTAACACCACTGCATCCGACGCTTTGAATTGGACTTGGTGATGTATGGCTTAGATGCAGGTGCTCGGCCATGAAGCTCTCTGCATACTGTATGTGGGCTAATTGGAAGGTCACATGAAGTTTGGAGCTCTGTAGCAACTGACTGTGTAGAAAGTCTTTGCGCTTCAGCATCCGCTGACCCCTCTCTGTCAGTTTACGTGGCCTACCACTTCCTGGCTGAGTTGCTGTTGTTCCCGAACTCTTCCATTTTCTTATAATAAAGCCGAGAGTTTACTTTGGAATATTTAGGAGCGAGGACATTTCACGACTGGATTTGTTGCACAGGTGGCATCCTATGACAGTTCCACGCTGGAAATCACTGAGCTCCTGAGAGCATCCCATTCTTTCACCAATGTTTGTAGAAACAGTCTCCATGCCTAAGTGCTTAATTTTATACATCTGTGGCCAGGCCAAGTGATTAGTACACCTGATTCTGATCATTTGGATGGGTGACTAAATAGTTTTGGCAATGTAGTGTATGTTGTAACAACTGCACTCTAAATTGTTTTCTTTTTCTTTCTATTTTTTTGCTGTGTTCAGCAACACAAGAACATCAGAATATCAGAAATTGCTGTCAGTAGGATGTAGTGCCAAAAGTGATCATAATATGCTGGGATGTCCTGATACGTTTCCCCTTCCTATATGATACTGATATTGAAACTTCAAATTAAATATTGGTCAATACCGATATTATCCCGATACGATATCAGCAGGACTCATATATACTTTTATTATTTTGTAGTGTGGAATGTTAGAAAAGGTCTCATCAAGTAAATTTAGTCAAACAAAGAATAATGGTTGGTATAAGGACACTAACCTATGTATTAATAAAGGTCTGGAATGGACATTTGCTGTCTTTAATTGGGGACGACACATAATGGTCACAATGATTCATGAAGTTAAGCTCATGACGCAGTAAATTTAATGATGCGGACACGTTTGTGACTAGATACTTTCTAATATGCTTTTACCTTGGAGACTTTGTATGTATAAGTAATATGCAACTATAATTATTTGATACTCGTTTATATTGACAAATGTGCTGTTTTAGACTACATTATTGTTCAGTTATGTGCTTGGATGTTTTATAACATCTACCTCCTAGTAGCCTATTGCCTGCCGCAATACAAGAAAAGACCAACCTTGTGTGCTTATTGGGGGACATTTAGATGTTAACACGCTGCAGGACTGCTTGAATCAGAGATTATATCACACATTTTACATGCAAACACATATAATCCCATACTAGATGTTTTTTTTGATGAGATAGGTTGATTGGCAACACTAAATTGGCCCTAGTGTGTGAATGTGAGTGTGAATGTTGTCTGTCTATCTGTGTTGGCCCTGCGATGAGGTGGCGACTTGTCCAGGGTGTACCCCGCCTTCCGCCCGATTGTAGCTGAGATAGGCTCCAGCGCCCCCGTGACCCCGAAGGGAATAAGCGGTAGGAAATGGATGGATGGATGGATATTGGACTAATAAATTATATTAATATCGGCTCAGGACACCCCTGATAATTTGTCTTGGCTCCTATTATAGCGCAGGTGTCC
This sequence comes from Nerophis lumbriciformis, assembly GCF_033978685.3. Lineage (NCBI taxonomy): Eukaryota > Metazoa > Chordata > Actinopteri > Syngnathiformes > Syngnathidae > Nerophis > Nerophis lumbriciformis. The sequence continues at coordinate 1,313,105 of NC_084581.2, forward strand.
TTGAAAAACTGTCCCTTTTCATCAGCAGATCAACCAGGGATGCTGTGCAGCTTTAAGATGTCTACAGCCTGGTCTTGTGCTTGGTGTTTACATCCGCAGTTTGACAAGATGTTCAGTGCAGGTCAGTGTAATCTGTTATTAGAGGTTTCATATTCTACAACAATGTAAAATATCTAAGCGTCAGAGGTGCAGCAATAGCGTATTGAAAGTGTCTTATCCAAATTCTGACCTTAATGCTGGAATTTAGACAGTTTAAAAGTGCCTGTCATAAGCCCTACTGACAACACGCTGATTTGTGTGTCTGTAGCTTTAATGCTAATTAGATATGTCAACTGTAGTTGCTGCCTCCTCATTTTGTTTTATTCTAGCTGATCTTTCTTTTTTTAACATGGTAAGTGAATAAGTTTACTTTTGTAGTTAATTCCCATTTTTTCTGCACAATACCTCAGATACTCAGTGGCCTAGTGGTTAGAGTGTCCGCCCTGAAATCGGTAGGTTGTGAGTTCAAACCCTGCCCGAGTCATACCAAAGACTATGAAAATGGGACCCATTACCTTCCTGCTTGGCACTCAACATCAAGGGTTGGAATTGGGGGTTAAATCACCACAAATGATTCCTGGGCGCGGCCACCGCTGCTGCCCACTGCTCCCCTCACCTCCCTGGGGGTGATCAAGGGGATGGGTCAAATTTCACCACACCTAGTGTGTGTGACAATCATTGGTACTTTAACTTTGTGATTTACACAAGGTTTCATATCAACATTATCAATACAAGATTGTATACTGTGGTTAGAATAAACGATTAAATTGAGAGTAGGATAACTAATTATGTGTTAATATTTGAGTGGGCTCTGAGCCCCTCTGTACTGGAAAAGTTTGTCCCCAAGGTCAAAAGAACCCCTGTCATATAAAACAACGTACCTTGAGGAGTGCGACAGAAACACAAATACATTAAGCACTACCATAGCTGTGTGGCTGCATTTGAAGCGGATGTTTTTTTCATGATGTCGTTTTAGAGCCCCTCTCAGAAGTGGCTCACACATGTGAAGAAGATAATGGATTTTTCTCACGTTTGGTGCTCATAAACTGGCTCTAAAAGAGGAGTGTCCGAAATGCGGCACAGGGGCCATTTGCGGCTCGCAGCAAATCGTTTAATGGCTGCCGGCACATTCTAAAATTATTACGAAAAAACGGAATTTAGAAAAACATAGAAAGTGGAATAAAAGAGGAAACCGGTGTAGTGTTGAAATAAAACATTGTTGACAAGCCCATTTTTACTTAGAAAATAATTTATATATTTTACTGGTTTTAAAAGAAAAAAAAATCAAAATGGCCCCCGCATCCTTTGATTTTTCAGTTTGCGGCTCTCCGTGAAAAAAGTTTAGACACCCCTGCTTGAGAGACATGTTACTGTATTATTAAAAAGTACATTTTGCATAATAGTTAACTTTTAAAAGTGTCCGTGTGTGTTCACATATTTCACACAGGTCTGTCTCATAAGGTGATCGTGCAACATGCCGTCACGGGACAAAAACAAACACTCAGCGTTGGAAGCGACGTCCTGGCTCAGCAATTTTGTGCTCAAGTGAGTCAAGAGCATTTATTAGGTTGTTATTCGAACTGTCTCGTGACATGCAACTCTTTACTGACTTTGTCCAGACTCCCGTGCTGTTTAACGGCTGCCGATCAGGCGAGATTTTCGGGACAGACCTGCGACAGCTTGGCGGACGCAACGACCACAGAGACGCAAAGACCACCAGCTTCCAGCAGGAGTCGGCTATCACGTGTGTGCGTGTGTTGCAGGATGAGAACTACCTGGTGGCTGCAGACATGTCGGGCCAGGTCAGAAATCATGACTCTTAAGACGGGACCATGAGAGACTCTGAGCTGATTTAGCAATGTGTGCAGATCAAGTTGTGGGACGTTCGAGTCACAAAGCCAGTGCAGGAGTACAGGGGCCACTACAACGAGCACACCCGCCTTCCCGTCCACATCAGCGAGCCAGAGGGGCTTCTTTTGGCAGGTAGGAGAATCAATCAATCAATCAATGTTTATTTACCCGGTATATAGCCCTAAATCACAAGTGTCTCAAAGGGCTGCACAAGCCACAACGACATCCGCGGTACAGAGCCCACATAAGGGCAGGGAAAAACTCACAACCCCAATGGGACGTCGATGTAACTAGAACTAATCTATCTGAGAAGTGCCAAATTGTTTTTCATGAGGCCTCTTCTTGTCTCAGTGGGCCAAGACTGCCACACCAGGTTGTGGAGCCTGAGGGATGGCCAGCTGCTGAGGACAATCCCATCGCCCCACCCGGCTGCGAACGACGGCATCCCCAGCGTCGTCTACTCTTCCAACATCGGCGGTCGCAGGGGGCTCCCCGGCCTGCTGATGGCCGTCAAGCAGGACGTCTTCTACTTTTCTTACAGTGCAGACTATCATGAAAGTGGAGAGATGCTGGACATTTAGAAGACAGGACACTTCATTAGGTACACTAGCTTTATAGAAAAAAAAAATGCAACGTTTTGATAATTCCATCTTCATATTGTGGTTCATACTGAAAGCTAATCCTAGCTACATCTCTATCTACTTGAAAGTGTTAATAAAAAACATAAGAGTTTGCAGTTTATTCCATGACTGACTTAAAGCACATTGCAACTGGCTCAGCAACAAAAGCATCTTGTCCTAAAATCTAAACCCAAAAAATATCAAACTACCGGTACTCCTTGAGATTGTGTCTTTAGCAGATATACTTTATCAATAACAATAAAAAGTATTGATTTTGTTAGCATCTTTTAAGAATTAAGTTCTCAGCTCTCATCATGCCTTGATTGAGCTTCAAAATGAGCTAAAAAACTAAACGCAAAACAGGTTTTGAGGTTCCAGCCTCAAAGATGGCTTCAAGTTATATTGCTAATGTCACACTGCAGAAAGTAAAAAAAGACATTTTGTAAATAAAACAAGTGAAACAGTCTTTCCAAAGCTCTTCTATTATTAGCCACCTTTTTTGAATGCACTAACTACAAAGGCTTGTAGCGTTATTGTAGTTTTATATGTAATCATGTGTGTATATATATAAAAATATATACATTATGTATATATAAATATATACATTGTATATATATATATACATATGTATATTTATTTATATATATTTTTATATATAAATATGTATATGTATGTCGGAATGCATCTATGTGAAGTACAACAATGTTCTGATTGTTAGCTAAAAAAATAGAAGTAAAAAAAAAAAGGCATGGAAGCAAAAGCTCATGGAGAAAAAAGGTTAAAATTAAAATGTTTCTTTCCAAATACATGTGCAAAAGTCTGAAGACATCATTATTGTTGCAATGCTATACTATAGCATTGCAACAATAATGATGTCTTCAGACTATAGTATAGTCACTGTAGTGTGCAATGTTGTGTCTCTACTCCTGTTTGTGTTGATAGGTGATCCGACCTCTTGTCCCAAAGTCAATTGGCTGCAGGGGACCCTCCTCCCAACAATAACACTAAGTAGGGATTGTCCACAACTTGGTTATATCGCTTGTTCTCTCCTTTTCATAGACCTTGTTCACACCGCAGGTAAAATTTTTTGTCATATGTGACCTGTATCTAATTTTTTCATGTCTATGTGAACAGTGCAATTCCAAATGTTGTCAAATCTGACCCAGGCAGTTATGTTTCTGATGCAACTGCAGTCTGAACGATCAAGTCGTGTTCATCCACCCTAGCAACGAACGTTGTACATAATTATTTGGCAAAATACTAAAAGAAATAGTATGATGACCACAAAATGGGTGAAAATATGTTTTAGAACTCATGCCAACATCACTCCATTGCTCCTACACATGCTCCTCGAAACACATATTGAAGAAAATGCCCACAAACTGCAAGAGGCAAAATTAATCTCTTAGGCAAAAAAAATTTAGTTAAAAAAATTTGCAGAAAATCCTTGAAATTGCCACAAATGTGCCAGGAGTGAAACGTACTGGAATTGAAGAAATGTTTACTTCAGTGAACACACTGCATTGTGTGTGATGTCATTGCATGTGTGTCACTTCAGGGACACATTTTGTTGACATTACAAATCACTTTATGACTACATAATAAGATGGCATTTAACAAAACATCCAAATTAAGAGTTTACCCTGCAGTGTGAACGTAGCCTTTAGTCACCAACTGGTTGACTGCAAGTACAAACTGGAAATGCCACCAAAATGTCCTGTTTTGATGCTCCTGCTAGAGTTCTCCAGTCTTCTGACTGCAAACGCTGCACACCCTCACGGGGTGATCCCACCCCCTGGAGGGTACGGTGCGCCGCTCCTGCGAGCAGTCCTCGCACACGCCTTGACCGCAGGCGCGGCAGTGGTGGATGGAGAGGCGAGAGGCGGAGAACTCCCTCTGGCAGCTGCAGCAGGAGTGAATGTCCTGATCTGGGACCCAGTAGGCGGGGCGTGCGGCGTCCTTCACCAAGCCTGACAAGACAGCAGCGGAGGTTAATAACACGCTGGTTTCAGGTCAGTTTTCTGGATAATTCTCACCAAGAGGTATGTCAATGGCACCGACCACAGCACCTAGGGTGTTCTGAACCACCTCCCCGACCTTCCTTGCAATCAGAGTGCCACCTTCCTCCTCCAATGCCGCATCCAGAAGCTCTAAAACAGGTGGACATTAATCACTGATCGTATTAAAGAACGATTCTTTTATATGGGTACCGTTCCTGAGGCTTCATTTGCATACCAGTCGAGATCCCCCTGTTATGGAAACATGCGTCACAGACACGGACGGGTGCGAGCCCCCAGCCTCTCTCTGGGACCGGTCGGGTTTTGGAGGAGCAGGCGTCACAGAAACCTTCACCGCAGGCCCGGCAGTGGTGTTTAGTGTCGTTGGGTTGGAACTCCACCGCACATTTTTGGCATTGCTGCGCATTAAACGAAACAAGTCAACGTTAGCAATGTCCCGAACAATAGGGGGCAGCATACATAAATGAATTATACTTGTATAGCGCTTTTCTACTTAATACTTAGTACTTAAAGCGCTTTGACACTATTTCCACATTCACACAGTGATGGCGGAAGCTGCCATGCAAGGCCCTAATCTAGTAACAGCATTTCATGAGTAATATCCATAAATTAACATTGTTAAAAAATGACAGTAGAATAAGCACACATCTTATTGAGGAGTCATAGTGTAAAAACCTGGAATTTACACTTTATATGTGGTATTGGAGTTGTCCGACGTTTTGTGTGGCCATAAACGCATCAGTGGCTAAGTGCAATCAGTGCATGTGTTGGTGTAAGAAAGAGAGAGCGCGGCTGCTGTTAATATGATATGACAAAGAGTTGGTTTCGGCCTGGTTTGTACGGCAGACGATGACCAGTTTTGCTTAATAAAGTTATCGATGGAATTCCTGTCCTCCTTAAAGCGTCTCGACAGACGTTACAATAATTGAACAGTGTTGACGAACAATCTGTTGTCACCTGTCACTGATAGTTGCATTGTAAAATCATACTGAATAAATTGTTATGTGTTTATTTTGAATACAGTTCAAATGGAATTCGATTTTGTACGGTGCATAGTTTTGCTGTGCACAGAGGACGCGTGAGCAGTGCGCAATTGGGGAGGTACGCACCTTAGAGGGAATGTTGGTCCTAAAGGTTAGCTAAGCCAGCAAGTCAGCCCGACTGCAGAATTGTTACAAGAAGCTGCAGCCATCCCCCGCAGCATGCAGCAACAAACGTCTGAAGGACGAACATTTATCCATAAAAATCTTGAGAAGATGCTGATACTGTTTGACGTGTTTCAGTTAATCCTGTTTAATCCTGACTTCACAAACTGGACGATCGAGAATTGCCCTTGGTAAACAGACATACTTATCGCTTGCAGTCAACTCTGACCTCTCTGGTCTGTCACTCAAGGGTGTCAGTGTGCAACATAACCAACAAGAATAATTCCTATTGTGACAGAAGCAGCTGGTAGGCGATACCTACAAGAGTCTGCTTCCCATGATAAGATCTGAATTACATTAGTACAGTACTACTTTAGTAATGTATTGTATTGTTTTCATTTCTTATCTAAAAGTGAGTTTTTCCTTCTAAAAGGCATGTTACATGTTAAAATTGTGCTGTTTTGGGAGGCAGAAGCAATGAGCAAAGTTGATATGTGATAGAAGTGTTTTGAGTTAAGAGCTCAGTCGCTGAACCAATTGAGCTTGTAAGTTGAGGTACTAATGTATGTTTATCTATTGTGCGTTTTCGTCACAGTACCACGATGAGAGAGTTGGGTGTCCAGTAGGTGGGAGCGATCTGGTCGGTCAGCCAAGAGGTGACTGCTTTGGCCGGCTTGACACTGAGCTCTGACACCGACTGGGAAATGTATTTGACTCCGTCCAGCAGCCTCTGGGCGGCGTTGTGGTTGTCTTTTAGAAAGCTGTCAGACTGAAACAAGAGCAGTTAGATCAATATTCCAACAGGACACATGATCATTAGCATTGTGGGGGTAATTCAAAGCATCCGCAACTAACTCACCCCTGGCCAGTTGTGCTGGATCTCGGTTCGTACGACCGTTTCGACCGGGTCCTGGTTTCCGTACCAGTACTGCCTGCTTCGGTAAATCACTGCACAGTTGGGACACTCGATGACATAGCTGGAACAAACAACATTGACTCATAGTATTTTATGTAACCACCCAAACCTTTAAATTGAGCTAATTAGAGATGTCCAGTTACACATTTTTCACATCCAATGCGATACCAATATTGCAACCTTGACTATTGGCTGATACTGATATCAATCAAATATCAGCATCGCAACATGCTGGATCCTGGCACTGCTGATAGAAGTTCTTGAGCAGTGTCTGGAATGGACTCTACTATCAAGTTGTTATATTTTGTTTTTTACACGTCTAAGTAAATAATAAATGATAAATGGGTTGTACTTGTATAGCGCTTTTCTACCTTCAAGGTACTCAAAGCGCTTTGACACTACTTGCACATTTACCCATTCACACACACATTCACACACTGATGGAGGGAGCTGCCATGCAAGGCGCTAACCAGCACCCATCAGGAGCAAGGGTGAAGTGTCTTGCTCAGGACACAACGGACATGACGAGGTTGGTACTAAGTGGGGATTGAACCAGGGACCCTCGGGTCGCGCACGGCCACTCTTCCACTCACTCTTTGCAAGTACGCATTTGTTTCAGTTTGTCCTAGGTGTGTTGCCGTAGTGATGAAGTACCGTAGTCTTTGCCATTAAGTTGAATGTGCCAGTCTTGTCTTTTGTTGAGTCCTAATAAGTATTTAACAGATACTGTAAATATTGTACTTACTACACACCAGCTGTTTGATTGTGACATGCATCTTAGTTGTAGTTTTGAAAGCCAAAATTGGAAGTGTTAAATTCACCATGTAAAATCCCTAATGTTAATTATTAGAATTGACTTACCGCATTTGTTATAATGCATTTTTTTATGTTGGAAAGTCCCACAGAAGTTATTTTGTATGTCATGTATATTATACTGACATACTTTATTTTTGTATGTTCAGTTTTACAGTCTTTTGAAGTAAAGACTACATGCTTTCTGTCTGCTAAGCTCGCAAGAAAAGGTGTTCGCAGGAGCAGAACAGACTGCTTGTATGAGAGTGTTTATATCGGACATTTTAGATGCAGACCTATATAATCCTGTTTTTGCTGATATCGGACAGATATTTATACTGGATAGGGACAACCCTAGAGCCAATACAGTAAGCAGTAGCCTTTTCGCTTTCGGGGCAAGTGCAGAAGTGCCCCACACGACTCAACAGATGATGGTGTTTTATTTTCTTGTTGTGGTATTTATAACTGCTGACATGGCCGAGTGTACTGAATTTCACCATGGCCTATGACACCAGCATGCCAATTAATGCTGAAGTAAAAATAGTTTGTTGTGTATTTGTATATGTAACGGGGACCTATCATGCAAAACCAACTTTTCTTACCTATTGGTACATGTTTTTGTGCATTTGGTTTCTGCGCAAGTCCCAACATTTTGAAATCAAAATAATTTTGTCTTCCTTTTATACTTCCTCCAAACAAGCTGTTTTTCCCCATTTGTGACGTCAGCGGACATCTCCATGTATGGTTAAGTTTAAGTTTTACCGCCATAGTAGTCCGATGCTGCAGTCAATAAACTCCTTATTTTTCTCTATCCTCTTGTTGTGGAGCAGACTGGCTCGTACAAGCACATGCATCCTCCGCTTTTGCCTTTTCTAATACAAAGTAACGTTTTTTTATAATTTATATCAATCTGTCAGTAGACATCATATGGACGCACTAAAAACTACTACCGGTACATGGCTGACGGGGAGAAGACGCAGTCAAAGTTGAGCCTCATAAATAAGACCGCCCACAAAACGACGCATTCTGAAGAGACGGTCAGTAAGTATCTTGAAGATGGTCTGTAATGCATAATCTATGCAAAATTTTGACCAAAGAACCACCATTACATGTTATGTACAACACAAAGAAGTTGTTTTAAATGTAGCAAAATACAGAGCAGGGACTCAGTTGCGACAGTTAATAAGACAAGCTTGACTCATAATCTTTATATTGTGGAAAATAACGACCCTAATCAGCCTGTTTTACTTTGCCTGACGATTTTCTGGCTATATCTCCCTGTCCTTTCTATGCTTTGTAGGACAGTAAGTTGCCAAGGAAACATCATAGTGAGCCAGACTGGAGTGTGTCATTTTTGGAAGTTACCTCTAAGTGCATGTTTGTCATACAGACTTCCTGACTCACCCAGACCAGGCGTAGATGGCCAGGCCAAACCACGGCGAGTCAGATGAAGCGGTCGTTTTGGGAAGCACTATCACCTCCTTGCCTCTCTCGTAGCAGGCCTGCAATGTTTGGTTAAGGTGTTCATATCCTCATCAAACGGTTTAACATGAACAACTTAAACATGCACTTACCTTGCATGTGTAGATGCGGTTGTCATACTGTGCTGAGTAGCGGCAGCGATGCTTGGCCTCGTGTTCGAGTCTCTCCTTGAGGTGATTCATGCTTCTCTTACAGCCTGAACTAAAATGGATTAAAAAAAAAGATACTATCAATAAATGCAGGCAACATTTGGAGATCCGCTATTCCTGAAATATGAAAAGTCATTACTGTATATATATATCAGTGGATTCTGGATTTTTTTTTTTTGTGCCTAAAATGCCTGAATTCACGGCAACTTTTTCAGAAAGTTGTGGCAAAAGTAGCACATTTTAAGGATTTAATCAACTTTATTTGATTAATTTATAATCAATCTTTTAATTGTTTATTGTAATCGTAACATCAAAAAGCACAGGATTTCAACAAAAATCTGAAAATAAATACTGTATTGATGTTTTACTCATTTTTACCACAAAGACTAAAAAGTAGACACTAGATGGCAGTAGAAGCACATATTCAGAGGTCATTGTCAAATGATTGTACTGTTTTAATTGTAACTTTTAATAGTGATAATTAAATATAATTACAGAAAGAAACAACACCAAAGTAGATAGATTGCGTTCATCATGTTTTCTTAAATCGATGGGTGCAAGATTCTCAAAGACACCGAACACAAAAAACTTTGTCTGCACACAGTAATCTTGCACCTAACACCACCAAAGGCTTCCTTATTTTCTGTTGTCTGCTCTATCATCCACAAGTTGCAGACAATCTCCGTGTATGTTTTACACTTAAAAAGTGGAACGTTTATTTATGTTCCGATACATTTACCCCCGCATATTAAGAGCATTTGTGAACTGTTGAAAGTGATTGCTCTAATTTTTGTTGGTACAAAAATGTTTCACTTTTTGTTTCATTGCAGCCATGTGCTAAAATCAAAAAAGTATTTATTTCTCATTAATGTACACTCACCACCTCATCTTGACAGAAAAATAATGTAATGTAGAAATTTTTTGCAAATTTATTAAAAATAAAAAACTCAAATTACAGACCCTTTGCTCAATACTTTGTTGATGCACCTTTGGCAGCAATTACAGCCTCAAGTTTTTTTTATACAATGCCACAAGCTTGGCACACCTATCTTTGGGCAGTTTCACCCATTCCTCTTTGCAGCACCTCTCAAGCTCCATCAGATTGGATGGGAAGCGTTGCTTTTCATCCAGGTTGTCTCTGTATATTGCTGCATTTATCTTTCTCTCTATTCTGACTAGACTCCCAGTTTCTGCCGCTGAAAAACATCCTCGCAGCATGATGCTGCCACCACCATGCTGCACTGTAGGGATGGTATTGGCCTGGTGATGAGCAGTAACTGGTTTCCTCCAAACACGATGCCTGGCATTCACGCCAAAGAGTTCAAGCTTTGTCTCATCAGACCAGAGAATTTTGTTTCTCATAATCTGATGGAGCTTGAGAGGTGCTACAAAAAGGAATGGGCAAAGAGGAATGAACGAAACTGCCCAAAGACAGGTGTGCCAAGCATGTGATATCATATTCAAAAAGACTCTAGGCTTTTTTTTAGCAAATGCCTGCAATGAAACAAAGAGTGAAAAATTTAAAGGGTTTTGAATACTTTCCGTACCCACTGTAAATGTTATCACACTTCAACATGCTGCCTCTTTGCTAGGTCAGCATTACAGATGAAAACATGGTCTTAATGTTTTACGCAGGGTTAATAAATGTTAAATATATAGATACATGTAAACTAGTAAGTAAATATTTATATACTACATTACCCAGAAGGCTTAGCGCTGTAAACAGAACTAGGAAGTAAGTCTGAACTACTCGAAAGGATTACAGTTGTGCCGTTTGAGCAATACAAAATTGATATTTTGTTACATGTTTTTCCTGTTTCGTCTACACAAGAAACAAACATAGGGGACGGCGTGGCGAAGTTGGTAGAGTGGCTGTGCCAGCAATCGGAGGGTTGCTGGTTACTGGGGTTCAATACCCACCTTCTACCATCCTAGTCACGTCCGTTGTGTCCTTGGGCAAGACACTTCACCCCTTGCTTCTGATGGCTGCTGGTTAGCGCCTTGCATGGCAGCTCCCGCCATCAGTGTGTGATGTGTGTGTGAATGGGTGAATGTGGAAATACTGTCAAAGCGCTTTGAGTACCTTGAAGGTAGAAAAGTGCTATACAAGTATAACTCATTTATCATTTATAAGTTTTGATTAGACAGTTGACATGCGTTTGACCACCGCTCAGAGACAAATTTAATTGGCAAAAATTACGCTGATTGGCCGAAATGTTACCCACACAGTATATAACAAGTATACAGCGCAAAACAGCAAAGACATAACCAATGTCATGATAGCACTAAGGAACAAACTGCTCAGTCAGCATTATAAGGCTTGATGACTTGACGCTAAATAACAATACAACACAAAGTGCAACATTTTCAAAAGCATGTAGAGCTCGATAAATATGCCAGTTACTGACTGCTCTTGGTACTTCAAATGTACCGTAGCTACTGCAATCTTATAGTTATTCTTTTTAAGAACTACATCAGGAGTTTGCCTTCAGCCACAGCCAGTATTGACTTTGTTAGAGATTGTTTGCTTTGAAGACCATGCACACATTGCCTATAGGAGACTGCAGTTAAAGGATGCTTTAGTCAAAACTCTTGAGGTAGTAAAATAGTACGCATACGTACCCACAACTAAGGCAGATGCAGGAGCAGGTGAAGTACTCATCGGGGAAGAAGGAGTTACTGGTCATGTGTTCATCTGGGATGTCGCCACTGAAACGCTCACTCAGCGCCTGGAAGGAATGGGAAAGAGGGGACATTGGTAGACTCGACATTGATGACAACTTGGCAAAGATCCTTGGTGGAGGGAGTCAAACGCGAGCAGACCTGCAGAGCCTTGAAAATTACGCCGGCAGACCGTGGCGAGCGGGTGGCATTGTTGTCCAGCTGTTGCTCCAAGCCTCGCCGTAGCCCACTGAAGTCCGTGGGAGGATTGTAGGTTCGTGTCCCGCGGTACTGCACGGAGCTGAAAGCTTCGGGAAACAGTCCCAGCTTCCTGAAACGCTCCTGCAGGAGACGGTCTACCGATTCGGACGGCTTGTCTACAAATGAAAACATCTTTTAAAAAGCTTCAATGGAAAGACACCACCTTGGTGTTTGTACCTGATCCTAATAGCTTGGTGTGGACCGTCTCATGGAAGATGATGACGGCAGGGCCCAGGGTGGACAGAGGGACATCCAGACCGCAGCGCGTGGTGGTCGCTTTTAGCTCCCGGGAGAAATGCTTCAGGTAGGCCTCCGAGGCGTCACCGAGGAACTTGAAGAGATCGTCGTGGAGACGGTCAGCATGGGTCCTATAAATTATGATGTCCGAGACAGCGAGGACTTTGAGGAGGAGGCGTGTTCGCTGACCTTGGCTAGATCCTAAGTGGAAAAGGGAAAGGGTAGAGAATGTGAATGTTTAAAATATATATAAATATATATTTTAGCTTTAATGACAAAATCATGTCTTTACTTGGCAATATTTTCTTACTCTTTCTTGCAGAGGTGCTCCAAATCTGTCAGACTGTGAGGGCATTCTTTGTATACACTCTTAAAGTAACTGTGCTTACCAGCCCCAAGCAGTCCTTCCGTGTCAATGACCACCACTCGGTGAAAAGGGTCCATGGCCGCCCACACGCCCACAGTGCAGGACTCCTGTGTGGGCGAAGTTTTGAACACTTCCTTCCCATGAAAAAAGGTGTAGTTCATTGTGTGGGACTTCCCCTCTCCGGTGTTCCCAAAGATGGAGACCACCTTGAGGAGCTCATCGGCCCCACATCCCAGTCTGCTCACAAACTCCTCGTCGTCCTTCACCTGCGTGCGGAATCCTCACAAGAGTAACCCAGCCCCCAGCCATCCATCCAAGAGATTTTTCATTTCAAGGTACTTACCTGCATCTCCTCTTTCTCGTCCACTAACAGAAAGCTGTACACCTTGTCCAACTGGTCTCTCAGGATCTCCATCTCAGACTCCCCGGATATCACGCTGTTCTCTTGAGGGGGTTTTGCCGGAGGATACGGCGTGACAGGGTGCTTTTTCTTGTTTACTCCGCTGTGTGTTCGCTTCTGGCAGTCCAAACACAGGTTGATTTTGCATCCCTGGCAACGCACCGCGGCTCGCAGCCGTCCAGCCGTGACAGAACCGCCACTGCCGTCCCCTTTACACGAGTCACAGAAGGGAACATGGCCCGGGGAGATCCGGACTCGGTCGTGGTTCCTCATGCGGTCCTGGCGATGGAGCTCCAGCTCACAGCGGGCGCACTGCAAGCTGCTGCATTCGTCGCATTCAAACGCGGCTTCATCGGAGCCCCCACAAGTGTAACTCTCCTGGCAGACTAGTACGGTGTTCATCCCTTTATCTACAGCTGGACCTTGACCACTCATGGCCCACTTTTAGAGGTGCTGATAATGGAAAACTAGATGGGTTATTACTACAAAATATTATTTTAAAAGATGGCCAGTGCGACTGTACCTAAAGTTGCACTACAACCACGACCTTTGGCCTTTGTCAGTTACTAATGTTGATCCTCTTTCATAGACTTTAATCAAAGTCTCTGCATTGTGTATTATTTATTTGTTCTGGATATTTATTGGCCAAATGTCACTTTCACTGGGTAGAATAAACACTCAAACTTAGCTAGTGTTGCAGTAATAACATACTTTTAACACCACCACTACTGTATATAATATGAACCCCTTAGAAAACAATTACACAATACTATCAAAAAGCAGTGCAGGCTTAAATTGTTGTTTTGTTGTGACAAAACACTAATGAAGCTAACAATATATATCCAGCATCTTCTGCTTTGTTTACACTGTAATAAAAAGGTTGCTAAATGCTACCTGCTTTGTCCACTGCTATTTGTATACTCCATTACATTAAGCAGTTATTAATAATCAGCACTAGTACTGTAAAAAAACAACCTTCACCATTTACATCAACTGACCTCGCAGTTGTTGTTAGCAGTCCGGCGGACGACGACTGACTCTGTTAACTATAAACCGCTGCCTCGTCACGGTCTAAAACTAGCCTCAACATCTAATAATAACATCACAAACAGCGACCGGCGCCACGTACTAACCTGACAGTGAGGAAGTTAGCTTGCTGCCGGGTTATTTATTCCGTATCAGACCCCCAGGAAGTGATGTTGTTGTTGCCTTTAAATCAGCTGATCGGCCTGTTATTATCCAGGGGTCAAAAGCCATTGATGGCGCAGGGAATTCTGGGAATTGTAGGACATTGCCCACTTTGTTAGCTCGGCGCTTGACAAAAAAAACCTTTGTGTTATTGTAGCTCGATTTTGATATCTTATAACAACACTGTTTTTCGACAACAAGCGACATGTGTGCCGCATTTAAACTCCTTCCCAAAATGCTTGGTGGCCGCCGGCTATCTGAGAGTTTGCTTCTTTTAATACCCGGCGTACACCGACGTTTGGAGACAAGTTTTCCCTTTTACTAACCCTCGCTTTAATGTTACCGGGATGCCCCGGTGAAAATATCTAGTCTATCAGCTGCTCGGTTAGCTTTTAGCACCGTGACTTCTGTATTTGTCATAATCTGTGACATATTTACCCGTGTCGCGCTATTTAGGTCGTAGCGAATATTTAATTACTGTCGCATCAAACCGGTTATTGACATTCCTCGCTTTTAAAGCATTGTGGATAAGTTATTAATTGTATACAGGTGACCTTGGATGTATAGAAGTAGCCTAATATTAGCCACCTAGCATTAATGCTAGCTTGCTTCGTCAGTTAACTTTTATTATTCTAATTTTCACTTCTGTGGAAGATGGGGGATGAAGCCTACTCGGACATTAGTGGCAAAACAATATCTCTGGAGTGTCAAAATCACTCTAGCTTTTGCAGGGAGTTCACTGTCAGCTCCCCTAAAATGTCCATCGGTAAGGTGATGGTGTACACCTGCTGTGTGTGGCTGGCTGCATATACTGTGTTCTTCTTCACTCAAGTGAGTAGGACTTGCTATCATCAGCAATCTTGCATTGATTTGTCAAATATTGCCTCCACTAAGCAAAACTGTTTGCAAACTTTTACCCCTCTGACTGCTAACTCATATATGGCAAAGAACATAAAAATCATTTCATTGCCATGTTGAGTTTTAGTAATTCAATTTGTGCTGTGTTGTCTTTCTTTTTGATGCAGAACACCGCCGTGCTGTCCAGTGCCATCCTGGTCACCCTGGTTGGAATGATGCTCCACATCCACTTTGTGAAGGTGGATCATGAGTCGGTGCTCATCATCGGCACTGTGGGCATCCAGGTGTCCTCCAGCTACGCCTCTGGGCGAGAAACGAGCACTTTCATCGAAATGAGCCAAGTCAAGGACATCGCCATCAACGAAGCTATTTACTTGGTGATAAAGCAGTATTGTGTTTCTGCTGGTTGTGCTTCATATACACACGAGCTGAAGAGATGTTTGTCATTGCAGCATCAAATCATCTATTACCTCTGCATACTTCTGAAGGACCCTTCAGCTCCTGATGGAGTGTCACGTATCGTTCCCTTGTTTCAGGTGAAAATAGATCTATACTTTCTTCTCATACACCTGCAGTTATCACATATCTTAAAATAACAATACTCTGTAATATGTTTGTCTTGCAGAGCTCAAAGCCAAGGCTGAAGTGTTTGACTAAAGTTTACAAAAGCTGTCAGGAGATTCTCTAAGTGCTGACAACAGTCAAGGCCAGGTCATGATTTTATACATTTGCTTATTTTATAGAGGATTTTCTCTTGTTTTTTCCCCTTTTCCAAAGTGCATGAATACATTCACACAATAATAAAGGGTCTGTTTGCAATTTGCTCGAAGTCACACATTTCAAACCAAAAACTATATAAAGGAAACCACATGCTAGCTTTTGTTATTCAAGAAATGGTTTAACACACACACACAAACACGTATAGACATTTACAGTACAGGCCAAAAGTTTGGACACACCTTCTCATTCAATGCGTTTTCTTTATTTTCATGACTATTTACATTGTAGATTGTCACTGAAGGCATCAAAACTATGAACTATGAACACATGTAGAGTTATGTACTTAACAAAAAAAGGTGAAATAACTGAAGACATGTTTTTATATTCTAGTTTCTTCAAAATAGCCACCATTTGCTCTGATTACTGCTTTGCACACTTTTAGCATTCTCTCGATGAGCTTCAAGAGGTAGTCACCTGAAATGGTTTTCACTTCACAGGTGTGCTTGAAGCTCATCAAGAGAATGCCAAGAGTGCAAAGCAGTAATCAGAGCAAAGGGTGGCTATTTTGAAGAAACTACAATATAAAACATGTTTTCAGTTATTTCATCTTTTTTTGTTAAGTACATAACTCATTGGCGTTCATGCTTGTTACTCACCACTGTCTTGTACATGCAGGAAGTGCGAGCACACATTACGCACAGGCATAGTTATGTTATTACGTGCTGAAAGCCATAAGAGAGCGGGATATAATGCTTGCAAAACTTTAGAAAGTTTGTGCTCTCTAGACATCTGCATAAAAGTTGCAAACAGCCATCTGCAAGAGCTGTGTTATAATTTGGCCTTTGTAAAGATAATAATGTAGCATGTGCGCAATAATAGTGTCATTTATTGTTATGATGTAATGCAATTGTTTAATAGTTGCTTTAGACTGTAAAGAAAAGTTAAACATGACAAGTTTGCCTATATTGTCATTTATTGTTATAATTTAATTTAAATGTTTGACATGACAAGTTTGCCTATATTGTCATTTATTGTTATAAAATAATTTAATTGTTTAACATGACAAGTTTGCCTATTTTGATTGTAATACACTAACATTACAAATGTAATGCCAAACAATATTAATTGCCTTTATACATTAGTGTAAATATACTTGATATATTGTTTTGTATTTTCCAAATATTTTCCCACAATTGCATATTAAAATGTGAAAGAGAATGAATGTCGGGTCACTTTTATTCATTCACTCATAGAAAGGTTGAAACTGTAGTTCAATGATCTCTCCTGCAGGAGGAAGCACCACACTAACATTTAACGGGCAACGAGTCAAAGCGGTTGCTGCTTATTTGTTCTGTACTTATCAGAACTCTAAATAGGATCCATTCTGTTTTACTAATATATCTGTGTTGGCCCTGAGATGAGGTGGCGACTTGTCGAGGGTGTACCCTGCCTTCTGCCCGAGTGCATCTGGGATAGGCTCCAGCACCCCCACGCGACCCCGAGAGGGACAAGCGATAGAAAACGGATGGATGGATAAGAAGCAACATTTAAAATGTGTAAAATATCTAATTATGTAAAACTGCTTTCCATGAGCCCCCTAGGCACTACTTACCATAATGATTGCATTTAACGGCCACAAATATGAATTAACTATGTGCCAAAGACCCTCTCCAAGTGTTTTTACTGGTTTTCTTCCCTGTTGTGTTTTCCGTCCACTCCCACGCCATCTGCGGCCCCCTGAGTCGCACAAGTGTTTGAAACCGACGCTCCCGAAGACTCTAAAACAAGCACAAGGGTGTGATTTTCACGGCGAGAAGCATTACGGCCCCTGACAGGATAATAACCCTCCCCCTTCCCTCTGCTACCACCTCAGAGGTGCGAAACAGCCGGGAACAACACTGAAGTGGGGCTGCACCTCAGGGCTTCCACATGGACCCTGAGTGTGAATGATACTTAATGTCCACGTGAGGCCGTCTTTAGGCAGAGGTGTGGACCAATAATTACGCTCATTTAACTCCTATTAAGTTCTACTTTCGACCTTATCTTCACCGCCCATGAAACTTCTTTCCATTTTCAATTCTCTTCTGTATCACCTGCTTCCCACTGCTGCTGAATCTTGCCTGCAAGTCATGGATGTGTGACGTCTGCTCGGGTCTGAGAAGCGTGTTGATTATTGGGTAGGGATTTTTAGTGGTAGTGGTGGTCCTCCTAACACTTGGAAGACCCGCATTAATAGGGCTGTCCAGATGCAATTTTTTCACTTCTGATACAATACTGATATAAGACCTTGAATTATGGCCGATACTGGTCTGATACGATACCAGCAGGAATCATACATACTTCTATTATTTTGTGGTGTGAAATATTAGGAAGCATTTGATCAAGTGAAATAAGTCAAACACAGAATAATAGTAGGTAGGAAAAACACTGACCTATTGTTTGGAATGGATATATGCTGTCTTTAAGTGGAAGTGGAGTGGTTTTTGAAGACACCTCGGGACCACAAGAATTTAAATTAACCTCATGACATAGTAAGTGGAATGATGCGGACACCTTTGTTACTGGATGCTTTCTAATACGCTTCTGCCTTGGAGTCTTTGAATGTGTAAGTAATATGCGCCTATAATTATTTAATACTTTTTTATATTGACAAATGCGCTGTTTTAATATTGTTCAATTAAGGGCACTTTTTATGTATGTCTAGCTTGTGTGCTATTACTTGGATTTAATGGCGTCACGTCCACCACCAGCTCATTATTAACTGGTGGTGGTGGAGCAGTGGCTGTTCTCAATGGGTACTAGGCGCCTTTTAGCTTTTCTCAAAGCAAAATGCCCTGCAAGATTTTACCAAAGATAACGACAAAAGTGGCAAGCACTTGAGTACAAGGGAGCAAAGTCAAGGCACGAGTTTGCAGTGACCACCCCGTTAAAGGTTTGTTTGATATATTTTTAATATACTTTACTTGTTTAGCATTTCCCATTGAAGTATTATCCTAACATTGTTTGTATTTTAATTTTTAAGAAACCAGAAAGCCAAAGTCAATGATACTTTATCAGGAAAGGTACTTCTACATCTCCCCTCTTGTTTATTTTGTACACAAATGTGTCAGAGTACATATGACAACAGAACAAAAATTAAATATTTAGTAATTGTTATATTTGTTAAATGGATATCACGGGTGTCAAGCTGTCAGGTGCTAGTTTGTTGGACGTGTTCTTGCAAAAAGCTAAGTTAAATTATGAAATGCAACCTTACCCGAGCAAAAAATTATCCATATTTATCCCGGAGAGTCTTGATACCAATTTCCTTGACCCAGCCACACACAAATAAGTTGTAGACCATGCTTTTCCAAGTTCTCATCTGTTTTGTCGTGTAGAGTGACATCAGAGAACAAGATAGGGTGATAAGTCTGAGAACTCCACCAACGGGTCACACTTGATATCACAAGACAAATCTTGTTTGGGGAAAGTAAATAGATCTATTCTATTGCAAAGTTAGATTGTGTGCTCGTATCTTATTTTTGCTGGAAGATCTAAACCCCTTGCAAAGTTTGCGCGCAGGTTGCTGCACAACAGCCACCTAGGCTTGGTTGACCACCACTTTTTTGCCCTTTTGGGAAGAAGTCCAAGACAGAATAAAAGCAATTGTGTGCTTAGCTGTTGGGTAGCTGCCAGCTCCCAGTAGCCTATAGCCTACCATGTTTACCTTTTGTAAATGACTTGAAACTTTTTCCACTAAGGGCTGCACACTGAAAAATCTAAGTATGTGTTGGCAATTTTGATATTGTTCACTTACAAAACCAATACAATAAAATGTTTTGAGAAAACAATTGCCTGCATGTCAGCTTTGTGTTATTAGTGTCTATATCAATCAATCAATCAATCAATGTTTATTTATATAGCCCTAAATCACAAGTGTCTCAAAGGGCTGCACAAGCCACAACGACATCCTCGGTACAAAGCCCACATACGGGCAAGGAAAAACTCACCCCAGTGGGACGTCGATGTGAATGACTATGAGAAACCTTGGAGAGGACCGCATATGTGGGTAACCCCCCCCCCTCTAGGGGAGACCGAAAGCAATGGATGTCGAGTGGGTCTGACATAATATTGTGAGAGTCCAGTCCATAGTGGATCCAACATAATAGTAGTAAGAGTCCAGTCCATAGTGGGGCCAGCAGGACACCATCCCGAGCGGAGACGGGTCAGCAGCGCAGAGATGTTCCCAGCCGATGCACAGGCGAGCGGTCCACCCCGGGTCCCGACTCTGGACAGCCAGCACTTCATCCATGGCCACCGGACCTGTGCCCCCCCCCTCAAGGAAAAGGGGAGCAGAGGAGAAAAGAAAAGAAACGGCAGATCAACTGGTCTAACAGGGGGGCTATTTAAAGGCTAGAGTATACAAATGAGTTTTAAGATGGGACTTAAATGCTTCTACTGAGGTAGCATCTCTAATTGTTACCGGGAGGGCATTCCATAGTACTGGAGCCCGAATAGAAAACGCTCTATAGCCCGCAGACTTTTTTTGGGCTCTGGGAATCACTAATAAGCCGGAGTTCTTTGAACGCAGATTTCTTGCCGGGACATATGGTACAATGCAATCGACAAGATAGGACGGAGCTAGACCGTGTAGTATTTTATACGTAAGTAGTAAAACCTTAAAGTCACTTCTTAAGTGCACAGGAAGCCAGTGCAGGTGAGCCAGTATAGGCGTAATATGATCAAACTTTCTTGTTCTTGTCAAAAGTCTAGCAGCCGCATTTTGTACCAACTGTAATTTTTTAATGCTAGACATAGGGAGACCCGAAAATAATACGTTACAGTAGTCGAGACGAGACGTAACGAACGCATGAATAATGATCTCAGCGTCGCTAGTGGATAAAATAGAACGAATTTTAGCGATATTACGGAGATGAAAGAAGGCCGTTTTAGTAACACTCTTAATGTGTGATTCAAACGAGAGAGTTGGGTCGAAGATAATACCCAGATTCTTTACTGATTCGCCTTGTGTAATTGTTTGGTTGTCAAATGTTAAGGTGGTATTATTAAATAAATGTCGGTGTTTAGCAGGACCGATAATCAGCATTTCCGTTTTCTTGGCGTTGAGTTGCAAGAAGTTAGCGGACATCCATTGTTTAATTTCATTAAGACACGCCTCCAGCTGACTACAATCCGGCGTGTTGGTCAGCTTTAGGGGCATGTAGAGTTGGGTGTCATCAGCATAACAATGAAAGCTAACACCGTATTTGCGTATGATGTCGCCTAGCGGCAGCATGTAAATACTAAAGAGTGCAGGGCCAAGAACCGAACCCTGAGGAACTCCGCACGTTACCTTAACATAATCCGAGGTCACATTATTATGGGAGACGCATTGCATCCTGTCAGTAAGATAAGAGTTAAACCACGACAAAGCTAAGTCTGACATACCAATACGTGTTTTGATACGCTCTAATAAAATATTATGATCGACGGTATCGAAAGCAGCGCTAAGATCAAGAAGCAGCAACATAGATGACGCATCAGAATCCATCGTTAGCAGTAGATCATTAGTCATTTTTGCGAGGGCTGTCTCCGTAGAGTGATTTGCCCTGAAACCGGATTGAAAAGGTTCACAGAGATTGTTAGACACTAAGTGTTCATTTAGCTGCTGTGCGACAATTTTTTCGAGGATTTTCGAAATAAAGGGAAGGTGGGACACCGGTCGGTAGTTTACCATGAGGTCAGGATCAAGGTTAGGTCTTTTGAGCAGAGGATGAATAACCGCTTTCTTGAATGCTAGGGGAACAGTGCCAGAGGAAAGTGATAAGTTTATAATATTTAGCACTGATGGACCTAATAATACAAAAAGCTCCTTGATAAGTTTCCCAGGAAGTGGGTCAAGTAAACATGTTGTTTGTTTTATCCCACTTACACGCTGTAATAGTTCCTCTAATGTTATTTCATCAAAAAGAGAGAGACTATTTTGTATTGCAGTATCCGTCGTAGATACAGTTGTATCTGTGTTCATAGAACCCAGTTGTAGCTGGGATGCGTTGTTTTTAATCTCCTTTCTAATGAGTTCAATTTTCTTATTAAAGAAATTCATAAAGTCATCTGCCGAGTGGGTGGAGCTATTGGGAGGAGTCCCTTGTTGGGTTAGCGATGCTACTGTACTAAACAAAAATTTAGGGTCGTTTTTGTTGAGGCGGATGAGATTTGAGTAATATTTAGCTTTAGCTAAGGTAAGCATGCGTTTATACGATATTAAACTATCACTCCATGCTTGATAGAAAACCTCAAGCTTGGTCGCGCGCCATTTGCGTTCCAACTTTCTACATGATAATTTATGAGCTCTGGTTTCCTCTGTAAACCATGGGGTGCGCCTTTTAGGGGCCCTTTTTTGTTTTAGCGGTGCTATACTATCAATGGTTTTGCGCAGGGCATTGTCAAAGTTGTTAGTGAGGTTATCAATAGAGCCGACATAATTTGGGAATGGTGCCATTACCGAAGGCAGTAGGTCAGCAAGAGTCATCGTTGTGGCGGCATTAATGTTGGGGCTGCTATAGCAGTTATTATTATTATTAGTTTGTTGACAATGAGTCAGAACTTCGAATTTTATAAGGTAATGATCGGACATTACTTTAGTATACGGGAGTACCATAACTTTGGAGGTGGTGACACCCCTGACCAGCACTAGATCTATCGTATTGCCGTTGCGATGCGTAGGTTCATTTATTATTTGTGTAAGACCACAGCTATCAATTATAGTCTGGAGCGCCACGCACTGAGGGTCCGATGGGGTATTCATATGGATATTAAAGTCCCCCATTATGATTATATTGTCTGCGTGCGTCACTAGATCAGCAACGAACTCTGAGAATTCATTAATAAAGTCCGAGTAGGGCCCTGGGGGGCGGTAGATAACAGCCATATCGAGAGGCAGCGGTGCGACAGACCTCATAGTAAGCACCTCAAACGATTTGTATTTATTATTTAGGTTAGGGGTAAGGTTAAAGTTTTCATTGTATATTAGTGCGACCCCCCCACCCCTTTTAAGGGGACGGGCAATATGCGCATTCGTATAGTTAGGAGGAGATGCCTCATTTAGCGCAAAAAATTCGTCTGGTTTGAGCCAGGTTTCGCTAAGACCAATGACGTTAAGATTGTTGTCTCTAATGACCTCATTAACTAATAACGTTTTGGGAGACAATGAACTTATGTTTAAAAAGCCCATATTATAAGTATTGGGCTGTTTTGACGAGTTTTTGTTTAAATTATCCGTAGTAGAAATATTAATAATGTTGCGTTTATTATACGTAGTGCACTTTAAATAGTTTCGACCATATCTAGGAATTGATACGACGGGAATTTTCAGATTGTTTGCTTGATGCTGCGATCGACTGAACGCATCATGATTTGCCACCTCAGTAGAATGCATATCTACCCCGGACACATTCACAACAGAAAACACATTATGTGAGTTGTGTGTTATTCTAAGAAAATTGCTATGCGTACAGGAATTATCCAGCCTGGCGCTGGCTAGTTCTAGCTTAACTGACTCCTCACCCGGACTAGCAGGCTCTGTAATTGCCTGTGACCGGGCTTGCTCTAGTGTAGTTAGTCAAATGTGACTTAAACAGTAGTCTATATTCTTAGACAGGATGATGGCGCCTTCCTGGTTAGGGTGAAGGCCGTCCCTCATCAGCAAGCCTGGTTTGCCCCAGAAAGAGGGCCAATTATCAATAAACGTTAGTCCCTGTTGTCTACAGAAGCTAGCCAGCCACTTGTTAAGCGAGACTAATCTGCTATATCTCTCATCATTGCCTCTCGCAGGCAGGGGGCCAGAGACAATTACTCGATGCCTGGACATCTTTCTAGCGAGATCACAAGTCCTGGCTATGTTTCTCTTTGTAATCTCTGACTGTCTCATTCTAGTGTCATTGGAGCCAACGTGTACAACTATATTCGCATAACTAGTGGTGCGATTAGCCTGTCGTACGTGTTTACTAGGCCTGTTGCGAGTTAGCTCCCTAAGATTAGCCTCTATGTCAGGTGCTCGGGCCCCCGGGATGCACTTAATTGTGGCTGGTTTGCTAAGCTTTATGTTTCGGGTGATGGAGTCCCCTATGACTAAGGTGTGGTGCCCGGTAGACTGGGGTGTAGGACTAGCTAAAGAGCTAAATCTATTATGCGTCTCAACCGGTACACCGTAGCTTGTAGGCCGCTTAGGACTGCTACAGGCTGGGCTAGTTAGCTCGCTACAGCTAACGCTAGCAGATGTGTCCGCAACATCTAAAGTTACGAGATTACTCTGCTCTAACTGGCGGACACGGCCCTCTAGCAGAGCCAGCCTCTCCGTGAGTAAGGTGCAAGACGCGCAGGAAGCCATACTCACGGTGTTTTCTGTCACCGAGTGAAGTTCCTGCTGTCTTCCGAGAAGTCCTGGTCACGGTGTGCAGGAGTAGACTCCTTCTGACCGGCGCCCGGCGACGCCTTTCTCCGCGCTAGCTTCGTTAGCTTAGCAGCTAGCTGCTAGCTAGCTGCGGGAGGGGTGGAGAGACAGAGATCGGGTGATTTGCAAGTTAAATAGTACTACTAAATATGTTGAGAAAGTAATAAAGAAAGCTGCAGAACAATTTAAAAGCACACAAATAGAACGATACTTAGCTTTTTCGAAACAGCGAGCAGTCAGCGAGCAGTCACGCACGGTGAACCGGAACCGGAAGATATTTCAACCTTTTCGTTACATTACTCATTTATTAAACTTTTTTTTTTGTCAATTGGCCATTGAAAAATAGCAGAAGCAACAGTTTGGACACCCCTGTTTTAAAACTAATAGAGTTCTTACCTCATTATCCAGTAACAAGTGGTTACGGCTACTGAGAGAGGTTGTCTACCAAAATCCGTAGTGTTCTTAGTCTGACATAAGAGCAACAACAACAGAAAGTTGCAATTAATGATTTGTAATTCATTATTTCAAAATCAATAGCAATGATAGCTGAAGCTTCTGTTGTTGTTTTTACATTTTACTGGCAACAGCAGTTGGCTTCTTTTTACGCTTGCTAGCATTTTATTGTCATCTCTTATCATTTTTATTGGTTTGGCTTTGACCCCGGTACATTTGAAAAGTAGGAATGAATTATAAATGTAATGTTTTCATTGCTACAGCAATAAAAAAAACAACAATGTTTTATGACCTTCTAAATACATGTTGTAACATTATGAGAACCCTCTAGACATGAACTAACACCCACATAGTCACCTTTACACTTGTTTAATCAAATACTAGAATGCCGCCTGAGACTGAGCCAATCAGATGCCACGATACTGAACAGCGTGTTTTGATTGGTTTGGTCTCATTTAGTGACCAATGTTGTTGTATTGATATTTATTTGCAAAACATGCTTAATTTAGGCCAAAAGTATGAAGGATGTGCTTTAAAAAATGTAAAAATCTGAGATTAACTGAAGCAGCAAACTTGGAAGTGTGATGTGACGATGGACAATGTACTTTAAACATGAATGTTCACTTAAAGGTTTTATGAAGAGATCATGTCTACTCCATTATTTGCACGTACAAAAGGTTAAAGCATTAACATGCAGTCGTCTTCACACGATGCCTTGCAGCCGCGTTGCGTTAATCCATGTTGCTACAGGAAGTAATGAGTCATGGCTTTTTGTTACAAATGTGTTTGTTCTTCATGGTGCGTGCAGGATGACAGCTGGAACTTGGCTTCAGTTTGGATTTGAATCTGAAAGCAGATAAATTTGTGACACAAAGCATGCTGGGATACCTGATACCAGAGTTTGGCCCATCCAAATGACACACACACTCACACTGGCTAATAGGTTCAGTCTAGTTCGTTGGGAGACGTCATAGAAGCCATTCTTTACACAACTGCTGCTGTGTTGCAGGCTTTATGGCCATGATGGACAGAAAGTAGTTGTTTAAGATAGTGTGTGATGTGTCACCGCTTAATTAGGTACGCCTGTTGAGGTCAATCCATCCATTTTTCTACCGCGTGTCCCTCTCGGGATCGCCTGGGGGTGCTGGAGCCTATCTCAACTGCATTCGGGCGGAAGACGGGGTACACCCTGGACAAGTCGCCACCTCATCACAGGCCCAACACAGATAGACAGACAACATTCACACACTAAGGCCAATTTGGTGTTGCCAATCAACCTATCCCCAGGTGCACGTCTTTGGAGGAAGCCGGAGTACCCGGACGGAACCCATGCAGTCACGGGGAGAACATACAAACTCCACCCAGGACTTTCAAATTGTGAGACACATGCACTAACCCCCTCTGCCACCGTGCTGCCCTGTTGAGGTCCAATACCAGAAATTCTCATGCTCAGCAACTTCTTATGTTTTGTGTTCCCTCAGTGATCCTTTATTTACTCAACTGTAGAAAACCAGCAAAGTGTCTTTCAATGTGTACAAAGGGTGGAACGAGACACGCTCTCATGTCTTAATTTGTGTCAGTGTGTCCTTTATCCTGGCTTCCTGACAACAAAGCAGTAAAAGGTGGAGCTAGTCATAGCCTATTTAATTGTGTAAATCACACACTATTCTAATTCTTATTGTTCCGTCCTGTTTGTCATTCGCTTTCTCCCCCTACTACCATTGCACTCTGAAACGCTTCAACTCATTCATGACCAGAGGTGGGTAGTAACGCGCTACATTTACTCCGTTACATCTACTTGAGTAACTTTTGGGATAAATTGTACTTCTAAGAGTAGTTTTAATGCAACATACTTTTACTTTTACTTAAGTATATTTATAGAGAAGGAACGCTACTTTTACTCCGCTACTTTTATCTACATTCAGCTCGCTACTCGCTACTAATTTTTATCGATCTGTTAATGCACGCTTTGTTTGTTTTGGTTTGTCAGACAGACCTTCAAAGTGCCTGCCTTACTGGTGACGTTTTACTTCGTTCCACCAATCAGATGCAGTCACTGGTGACGTTGGACCAATCAAACAGAGCCAGGCGGTCACATGACCTGACTTAAACAAGTTGAAACTTATTGGGGTGTTACCATTTAGTGGTCAATTGTACGGAATATGTACTGTACTGTGCAATCTACTAATAAAAGTTTCAGTCAATCAATCAAAAGTGTGAAGGAAAAAAGATATTTTTTTATTTCAACCGTACATCCCGTCAAAAGCCTAAAGACTGACCGCACATGAGGACGTTCCTGTCTTCACAATAAAAGTGCCGCTCCATCGCGCTTGCGCTTTCAAAACAAGAGTCTCCGAAAGCCAGCGCAAACAAGCTAGCAAGCTACGGAGTTTGCAGCCAATATATTTCTTGTAAAGTGTATAAAAACGAATATGGAAGCTGGACAAATAAGATGCCAAAAACCCACCACTTTCATGTGGTATTAGACAGAAAGGAGGAACTTTTCTTCTCCTCCATTTGAAAACGTGGACGTTATCAGCACTACTGTCTGATTACAATCAACGCAAGTCATCGGAATCAGGTAATACACCAACTTATATTCTTGTCTTCATGAAAGAAAGGAATCTATATGTTAAACATGCATGTATATTCATTAAAACACCTTTAACATCAAAATAAATAAATATAAATTATATACTGTATATATCAATGTATATGTGTATATATATATATATATATATATATATATATATATGTGTATATATATATATATATATATATATGATATGAGTGTGTATGTTACTCATCAGTTACTCAGTACTTGAGTAGTTTTTTCACAACATACTTTTTACTTTTACTCAAGTAAATATTTGGGTGACTACTCCTTACTTTTACTTGAGTAATAAATCTCTAAAGTAACAGTACTCTTACTTGAGTACAATTTCTGGCTACTCTACCCACCTCTGTTCATGACACACGTGCTAGCTTTTTTTTTCCCAAAAAAATTCTAACATTTCATGGAATTCCACATTTTCCAAGACATTTTTCACAATCAATATAAATGGACAATTTCCTACATTTCTCAACTACTTCAAACATTCCACCATTGACACATTCCACTCATCCTGGACCATACTTGCCAACCTTGAGACCTCCGAATTTGGGAGATTGGGGGGGGGGCTTTGAGGTGGGCGGGGCCGGGGTTAAGGGGGGAGGAGTATATTTATAGCTAGAATTCACTGAAAGTCAAGTATTTTATATATATATATATATATATATATATATATATATATATATATATATATATATATATATATATATATATATATATATATATATATATATATAAATACTTGACTTTCAGTGAATTCTAGCTATATATATATATATATATACATATTTATTTTATTATATATATAAATATTTAAAAAATACTTGAATTTCAGTGTTCATTTATTTACACACATATACACACACATAAAAGTCTGATCTACAAAATGTGCAGGCATCGTACCCCTTCCCCTTCGAGCTGTCCTGGATGAACTGAAATTATTTTTTCCAATCATTTTGGAACTTGCAAGCGTACTTCTTCTGACTCGTCATCGCCATGTCTCTTCTTCGTTCTTCTGCTTCGTCTCTGTTATGTTTTTGGACATTACTACTTGTCGTAGTTTTAAAGCAATGCATGATGGGAATCCGGATGCTGCGTACGTCCATCCATCCATCCATTTTCTACCGCTTATTCCCTTTGGGGTCGCGGGGGGCGCTGGAGCCTATCTCAGCTACAATCGGGCGGTAGGCGGGGTACACCCTGGACAAGTCGCCACCTCATCGTACGTGTCAGTGTATTAACGTGCCGGCTGGAATAAACACACGCTGAGAAATAGCTCCGTGCCTGCCTACTTTATGGGTTATAGATAAACCTATGGATAACAGAGACATATAGTAGTCTCCTTTTCAGGTGAGAGAGGACGCTAAAGGCAGTGCCTTTAAGGCACGCCCCCAATATAGTTGTCCGGGTGGAAATCGGGAGAAATTCGGGAGAATGGTTGCCCCGGGAGATTTTCGGGAGGGGCACTGAAATTCGGGAGTCTCCCGGGAAAATCGGGAGGGTTGGCAAGTATGTCCTGGACATTCAAACTAACAATTTCCAATTCTCACTTTTCAATACGACTCGTTCCACACTTTTCTCTTTCAATTACATCGCCCACATTTCTCGACCGATTTCAACCATTCCACAAGCAACACATTCCACTTATTCATTTTTTTTAATGTCCGAAGAAATCCCAGTTTTCTCCATTTTCCACAACACTTTTCTATATTAAAATAAAAACTTACTACTCCCACATTTCTCAACCGATTGAAACCATTCCTAAATCTAAATGCTGCTTGATACTGTTAGTCAATTTCTGCTAAGCAAATATTTTGATATTTGATGGATGTTGACTGTTAGCATGTTAACTGTTAGCATTTTAGCTGGCAGTGTGTTTACATGCTAGCTTTTTAGCTAATATTTGCTGGTATATACACCTCAGAGTCAAATATTTGGATACTTGACGGATGTTGACTGTTAGCATGTTAACTGTTAGCGTTATCGCAAGCTAGCTTTTTAGCTAATTGTTGCTATTGTTACTTGGCGGATGTTAACTTTTAGCATGCTAGCTTTTTAGCAGATTTTTGCTGGTATACACCTTAGAGTCACAAATTTGGTTGCTTGACACGTGCTGTTAGCATGTTAACTGGTAGCGGGCTAGCATGCTACTGTTAGAATTTTAGCTTGTTAGTCAATTTTGCAGGTATAAAGATCCTAAAGACAAATATTCTATTTTATGCATGCAAACTGTTAGCATACAAACCGTTAGCATGCTTTCTTTTTAGCTAATTTTGCATGTATATGCCTCAGTCAAATGTGTTGTTGCGCTTAGCAAGTGAATGTTAGCATGTTCAAATACTAGCTTGTTTTGCTCATGATGCAGGTGTACACCAAAGAGTTGACAAAATGCCCAACAAAACCAATTCAATGTTTATTGGAACACTGCTTATTAAATCACGGCATAACATAATTATTTTTCCCACCAACATTGAATTGGAAATCTCATGTAAAAATATACAACATAAAGTAGCAAGAAACACATCAATAATGAATAAAGCAAAATATGTTCTAGACCAAAAATCACTACCTATTCTCTACTGCTCACTCGTGTTACCATATCTGAGTTATTGTGTAGAAATATGGAGAAACAACTACAAATGTGAACTTCATTCACTAACTGTGTTACAAAAAAGATCAATTAAATTAAAATAATACATAATGTTAGATATAGAGAACATATTTATTTATTGAATCACAATTATTGAAATTCAAAGATTTGGTGCATTTGCAAACAAACAAAAGAGGAGAAAAATAACCTTAGAGGAAAATCTAATTTAAAACATTTGTATGCTCGTACAACACTTAAAACCTTTAGTATATCAGTTTGTGGAATTCAATTATGGAACGGATTAACCAAAGAAATCAAACACAGCGCCGATATGATTCAGTTTAAGAGACTGTTCAAAAAATTGTTTCTTAATGAGACAAAAGCTGTGTCCCAATTCAGGGTCTGCATCCTTCGCAGGACCGGCCTACACAGCCTCAGAAGGCTGGACCTTCCGAGCCACCTCCTAAGGATGCGTCACTCGTTGTTAAATGGCACAGTCTAGCCTGTGGAGGATACTTACATTTGAAAGTGTATTCGCTGCAGCTGCTTGTATTTGCCGCCATCGTCAAAAAGATCCTAGATGAACAAAGGCGCGCAAAGCATCTTGGGATATGGGAGGCCACGATGGATAGTCGCGGTGCATCCTCCGAATACAGGGAAAAGGAGGGCGCATTCGTCGGCTGCATTTGGAGGAGACTTCGAATTTGAATGAATTGGGACAGCCTTCGCGCAGCGTTGTGACGTAAGCGGCCTTCAAAGGATGCAGACCCTGAATTGGGACACAGCTAATGATTATTTATGTATTTATTATTTGTTTACTTACGATTGTATACTATTTATTTATTATTTAGTTGTTCACTGTTCTGTTACAGAGAGCAAGGAAATTGGATAAAATTGCTATGGTATGAAAAGGGGTAGGATTAAATAAGCTGTGCTTCTTCCTACTCCTTTTCGGATGTGCTGTAATGAAACAACTGGAATTGTGTGATGCATTACATTTTATCGTATGCATGTTCCAAATTAACTGAAACTGAACTGAACTGAACATTTCCAGGAATTTCTATTACCAGGAACTAATACTTTGTAGTCCGTGAGGTTTATGTTTCAACTGCACCTCAAAGTTCCTAACAATGAATTAAAATCAGGTCACTCAAAAGTTTTTCCTCGGTTAAATTGGTGGATTTTTTTTTTTACTTCCAGGTACATGAGAAACATCTGCAATGTGATTGGACGCTTTGAGGCAATGCCATGACATCATTGCTATTCTGTCCACTCTGCAACTTCTCAACTTCTTGACACAGAATTCTCTATTTACAAACTGTAGTTTAAATATTTGCCAATATGTTGAATAATGCTGTAGCGATAAACCAAGAGGAAGTGTAATAACATTATTTGTTGGCAACAAACTTGTCTTTTACCTTTCCTTTACCTTTACCTTTACAGCCAGCGAGAGGAGAGAGGCCGCACCCTCGCTGTGTCACCTGCCAGACGTCAGGTAAGCCAAAGGAAGTTCCCGTCAGACCAGCTGGCGGCAGATAAGGCGTAGACCAGCCGGTCGTGCTGGTCGGTCTGGAGACAAGAAGCAAGCAGCTTGCACTGCTCTTTCTCGTCTAAGGGTGTCCATTTGTGGCCCTTTTAATTCTTTTCTATTCTTAAAATACAAGAAAACAACAGCAAAAATAAAATAAGAATATTGGGAGAATTTAGTCCATATTAGAGGCAAAAGTTGTAATTTTACAGGAAAACATTTTTAGTTTTAGAGGAATAAATTCATAATATGAGGGAAAAAATTAAATATGACAGATACAAGGTTGTAGTTGTATTTTTACGAGAACAATGTTGACAAAACGATAGATTAAGTTGGGAGAATATTTCAAGCAAAAGCACATTATTAAGAAAACAGTTTGAATGTTTGGAAAATGGAAAAAAAGAGCACAATAGGGCAATTCAAGATCACAGTTCACACTGTTTTTTCACCTACAGAGTCGGCCCTCATTTATGGCTGGTTCCAAATCCTAACCCTGTGAACTAGGAATTCTTTATAAATCTAATATTTTCATAAATGGAGCTTTAAAACAACTGTTTTTTTTAAAGACCAGTTTTAAATAGTATGAAAGCCCCTTTGACATGAAATAACACCCATGTAGTCACCTTTACACTCAATATAGTAGACATAACAGTCGAAAATGAGAAGTATTCTACTGTGATATAGACATAACCTGTAAAAAATAAATAAAAAATGGTTCAATTATGATGTGCTGCGCAATACAGTACATTAGAATTGTTCATTCAAATTCATTTATCCAGTTTTAATCAATTGCCAATCTGAAGTTGTCTTTATTTTTAAGTTATCGTGCCGTGATTTTACCAGTCCGGCCCACTTGCATACTTGCCAACCTTGAGACCTCCGATTATGGGAGGTGGGGGGAGGGGTGGGCGTGGTCGGGGGGCGTGGTTGGGTGGGGGCGTGGTTAGGGGCGTGGTTAAGAGGGGAGGAGTATATTTACAGCTAGAATTCACCAAGTCAAGTATTTCATATATATATACATATATATATATATATATATATATATATATATATATATATATATATATATATATATATATATATATCTAAGAAATACTTGACTTTCAGTGAACTCTAGCTATATATATATATATATATATTTATTTTATTATATATATATGTATATATAAATAAAATAAATACTTGAATTTCAGTGTTCATTTATTTACACATATACACACACATAACACTCATCTACTCATTGTTGAGTTAAGGGTTGAATTGTCCATCCTTGTTCTATTCTCTGTCACTATTTTTCTAACCATGCTGAACACCCTCTCTGATGATGCATTGATGTGTGGCACGCACAAAAGTGCTTTCATCAAATACATTAGAGTCTGGAATCTTCCATCTCTCCCTAGCATGGCTCAAAACCGGTCAATCTTTGCTTCCTGAGGAAGATCTTCAGTGCCAAGCACTTGGTAGTCCACTACTTCTTCCCGGAGGCTATCCAGGTCCAATCGCAGCTGCGGCTTGGAACTTACAAGCTGTTATGAGAGTAGCGTATGTGTGTGTGTGGCCCTTTAATAGGTGAGCATGTGAGGTGAGTGACGTCAGTGAGTGTGTGGGCGAGAGAAGAGAGGGAGCGGTAGCGTGAGTGCGGGCGGGGACTAGTTTGTTTTGTGTTGGATTGGCTGTGTGCAAGCAATCAATAAAGCAAGATTTGCAACTAATCGCCGGACTCAGGCAGGAAAGATGCAACAAAGCGTATTTCTTCATCTTACTCGTCGTCGGCGTTGCCATGGCTGTATCTTCCTCGTTCTTCTGCTTCGTCTCCTTGTTGTGTGCGCAGTTGTGCACTGCACTCTCTAAAAGCCATATATGTTATTGATATTATAGATGGCAGTATTGTCCTGTTTAAGAGTGTCACAACATTGCTGTTTACAGCAGACGAACTGCTTTATGGTAGACAAAAACATGACTGCTGTTGTTGTGTGTTGTTACCGCGCTGGGAGGAGGTTAATGAAACTGCCTAACAATAAACCCACATAAGAAACCAAGAACTCGCCCTTGATCATTCTACAGTTATAATGTGTTTGGGCAGGCACACTGTTTATATCGTGGGAAAGCGGACTCAGGTCCGCATGGAGCTGGAGGGGGCGTGGCCTCCAGCTCCGCCTGAATTTCAAGTCAAGTCAAGTCAAGTCAACTTTATTTATATAGCACGTTTTCAACAACTTTTAAATTGAACCAAAGTGCTTTACAGGTTAAAAAGCATAGAGCAAAAAAACTAAACAAAACAGAAAAAAACAAACAAAGAACATAAACAATGAATGTGCTGAACAAGATAGTGCAAATGCAATACGGTAAAAGAGGTCGAATAAAAAGTAAAAATTTGCAGAATAAAAATAATAATAATAAAAGTGCGACAAATTGAAAAATAAAACTAAAGCGAAGGGGTGGGAGGGGGGGACTAGAAAATGGTGCCCAAGTGGGCGGACTCAGCTCAGGACAAAGGCCAGCGAGAAGAGATCGGTCTTAAGGAGGGTTTTGAAGACCCCCAGGCTCTGGGCTGACCTAATGTGGAGAGGAAGGCTGTTCCAGAGCTTAGGAACAGCCTTCCCCTCCACATTAAGGGGAAAACGTTTGGACATTCCTGCTGAGTCTAGTTGTTCATGCATTCTGATGACCTCCTTCACCTGCTCTTTCACGGTTGTGTAAAGAAACACAACATATACTCTACCCTTCACCTTCTGTGAGCAGAAATTGAATGATGTCACAGAGCTCATCCTCGCCTGCGCAGACACAGACGTGCACATGCAGTATGAATGTGGTGATGCCTGCTGGCTCTGTCATCAGCTGATTCTTCAGTATGACGATGGAGACATTGTGTCATAATAGCAGCGTCACCGAAAAGGTATGTGCTACATTAGCACTCACCATGCTAACACACAATTAACTGCAGACCAGGACACGACTCAGAGAAAGAGTGATTACTTTTCACACATAATCCAACGCACCATCACACTCCAGTAAAAAACTATTTAATGAATGTGACACACACCCTTTTTATGTGGACAGCTCTGCTTATATTCATCAGATGGACAAAAGTATTAGGACTAGAGTACTGTAATTGAAAGAATGCCATCCATCCATCTTCTTCCGCTTATCCGAGGTCGGGTCACGGGGGCAGCAGCCTAAGCAGGGAAGCCCAAACTTCCCTCTCCCCAGCCACTTCGTCAATTTTTAAAGGTGTGTCATCACTTTGTGTATTGTGGTGGATTTCCAGTAAGTGTTTGACGTTAAGAGTTTTAATTTCAACATTACAGTACACTAGTCACTAATGGGCGTAATTATCATGTTTACGCAAATGCAGTCAACCACTTTTGACATTTCTTATGCATCAATTGTACTTATTTCCTAAAACTTTTGACGCCTTTCGTAACATCGATGAAACATATTTGCGGTGTACATGCATGTACTGCACATCTCGTTCTAAAAGTGCTGCCAACACGGGAGAGCTACGGTTCATTGAGGGTAATCATTAGGAGTGTCCAATTCATTATTGATATCAGATTTTGCTCCAAATGTAAGAAAACAAGTATAGGATGATATCAGCTTGCATGTAAAATGTGTGATATAATATCCGATACAAGCAGACCTGGAGTGTGTATACTTGTGCAAAGCTAACATCTAAAGTTAACATCTAAATGTCCTCCAATAAGCACACACGGTTGATCTTTTCTGTCATGATCCGTTGCCCGGATCATGTTTTGTTTAGTTATGGACTACCTTAGTTCTATTTCAGCACCCCAAGGTTTGTGTGTTCTTGGTTACCATGGGTGCTGATTATTTTCACCTGCCTCTGATTAGTGTTTGGGACGCTCACCTGCTCCCGGGCACTAATCAGAGAGCTATTTATTCCTGCTTTTCGCCACACTCAGTCTGGCTGTCTTGTTTGTGCTATGCAACAAGTTACGTGGGTATACTATTTGATTCCTGAGTCAATGCTAAGTCTTCCTGTTAGCTATTTCCTTACCTTCTGGTGCAATCAGCACACTTTTCTTGTGTTTGTTTGCATTTTCCTGTATTTTTGGATTTTGACTGATTTATGGTAAATAAATCATTGACTTACCTGCACATTGCCTCCGGAGTTCTGTCTGCATCCTGGTAAAACGATCCGCGCAATGACATGCGACCCCAACATGACATTTTCTTGTATTTTAGTCAAGTCATTACAAAGAGGAGGCAGCACGGTGATATAAGGGTTCGATCCCCGGATTCGGGGTCTTTCTGTGTGGAGTTTGCATGTTCTCCCCGTGACTGCGTGGATTCTCTTCGGGTACTCCGGCTTCCTCCAAAGACATGCACCTGGGGATAGGCTGATTGGCAACACTAAATTGGCCCTAAAGTGTGATTGTTGTCTGTCTATTTGTGTTGGCCCTGCGATGAAGTGGCGACTTGTACAGGGTACAGCCGCGTTAGGCGGTAGACAATGGATGGATGGGCATTTACAAAAGGTAATCATGGTAGGCTATAGGCTACTAGGACCTAGCAACTACACAACAGCTAAGCGCACAATAGCACACAAGCTAAACATACTGTACATATTAAGTGTCCTTTATTGAACAATATTGCAGAATAGGACAGCACATTTGTCACTATAAACAAGTATCAATTGTAATTAGAGATGTCCGATAATGGCTTTTTTGCCAATATCCGATATTCCGATATTGTCCAACTCTTAATTACCGATTCCGATATCAACCGATACCGATGTATACAGTCGTGGAATTAACACATTATTATGCCTAATTTTGTTGTGATGCCCCGCTGGATGCATTAAACAATGTAACAAGGTTTTCCAAAATAAATCAACTTAAGTTATGGAAAAAAATGCCAACATGGCACTGCCATATTTATTATTGAAGTCACAAAGTGCATTATTTTTTTTAACATGCCTCAAAACAGCAGCTTGGAATTTGGGACATGCTCTCCCTGAGAGAGCATGAGGAAATTGAGGTGGGGCGGGGGGGTGGGGGGGGTGGGGTAGCAGGGGGTGTATATTGTAGTGTCCCGGAAGAGTTAGTGCTGCAAGGGGTTCTGGGTATTTGTTCTGTTGTGTTCATATTGTGTTACGGTGCGGATGTTCTCCCGAAATGTGTTTGTCATTCTTGTTTGGTGTGGGTTCACAGTGTGGCGCATATTTGTAACAGTGTTAAAGTTGTTTATAGGGCCACCCTCAGTGTGACCTGTATGGCTGTTGACCAAGTATGCATTGCATTAGCTTATGTGTGTGAAAAACCGTAGATTTTATGTGACTGGGCCGGCACGCAAAGTTGGTGCCTTCAAGGTTTATTGGCGCTCTGTACTCCTCCTTACTTCCGTGTACACAGCGGCGTTTTAAAAAGACATACATTTTACTTTTTGAAACTGATACCGATAATTTCCGATATTACATTTTAAAGCATTTATCGGCCCATAATATCGGCAGTCCGATATTATCGGACATCTCTAATTGTAATTATAGTAGCATATTACTTACACTTACAAAGTCCTCAGATTCACCTTTATTGTCATTGTACTGTAACCTGACTCTCACCAGATCCTTGTAGTTCGCTGAACTCCACACAAGGATCTGGGCTCGAAGGCATTGCAAACTCATAGCAAAAAATAATGAACCAATCAGGATCGCCAGGCGGGATTTCATAGATGTGACATAGCGCCGAAGCGACTGTTTGATTCAAACAACAGTGGCGGCACGCAGCGAGGAGTCGTGTGCTGACATTGATTCTGCTATTGCAAATATTAATTCTTTAAAAGATGAACAGAGAACTTTTCGCTCTGTCGTTATCCAATATGTCGGCTGTTCTGTTTTGGATTTCCTAGTGTCGCTCTCATCAGCGTCACGGGTTGATTTGGATGTGAGTGGTTGAAGTAGCAACTCATTCAAGATTTTATTTATTTATTTTTTCATTCAAGATAACGGACAAGTGGTTTATCCAATCACATACAATTTTTTTTACAAGGCCCCGCCTTCTGAAATACATCTCTCATTGAGAAGTCCCAGATCCTTGTGTGGAGCTCAGCGAACTACAAGGATCTGGCGAGCGTCCGGTTAATTGTACTGGGGGTTACAACAACATTTAGGGGGTGTTACTCCCACAGCCACTGTGTACAGCACAGACAAAAACAAAATAAACACAAAGACAAAACATGAAAGTGCCACTAAAACAGAGACAAATGTTATAAAAAAGTGCTATGAAGAAATGAATACTGAAAGTGTGAGGAGTATTAAACTGGATGGTAATGCAATAAATACAAAATATAAATACTGAAGGTGCAATGGATGTAGGTAAAAAGTGTGCAATAAAAGGTGCAAGAGTTCAGGAGGTAGTTTGCTTTATAGTTTGTGGATCGGGGGGCAGATGTAAGGGGTAAAGTTATCGCAGTCTATTTGCTGGTGTGGGTGTCTCTGTGGGTGTTTGCAGCCCGAATGGCCCAGGGGAAGAAGCTGTTTGTCAGCCTACTGGTGCAGGATTTTATTGACCTGTAACGTCTTCTAGGTCATCAGGTCAAACAGGGTGTGAGGGGTCTTCTGTGATGGCCGTGGGATGAGATGTGTCCCAGAGTGGGCTGAGGGCAGCCGATGGTTTTTGGGGAGGTTTTTATGACCCTCTGCACGAGCCTTCTGTCCTCAACTGTGAAGCCTGGGCACCACACTACGAGACTATAAGGGAGAAGTATCCAGTAAGAACAGTGTCCGCATCATAAATGTACTGCATCATGAGTTTAACTTCATGATTCATTGTGACCACTAGGTGTCACAAAAACCCTCCAAAAATGACCACCCCACTTCAACTTAAAGACAGCATACATCCATTACAGAATCTAAATAGATTACTGTTTTTCCTACCTGCCATTGTTCTCTGTCTGACTAAAATCACTTCATAAAACATTTTCTAACATACCACACTACTAAATAATGAAAGTCTTTATTATTTGTTCTGATATAGTATCGGATTATTGTAATATCAGTATCGGCCAACGCTCCAATACTGGTATTGTATCGGAAGTGGAACAAAAATCTCACCAAACATGACTTCCAACATGTACTGACATTGTGAAGCAATTGCATCTATCTTTTCACAGGTTAATACTGTAGAAAGTACGGCGTGGCGAAGTTGGTAGAGTGGCCGTGCCAGCAATTGGAGGGTTGCTGGTTACTGGGGTTCAATCCCCACCTTCTAGTCACATCCGTTGTGTCCTTCGGCAAGACACTTCACCCTTGCTCCTGATGGCTGCTGGTTAGCGCCTTGCATGGCAGCTCCCGCCATCAGTGTGTGAATGGGTGAATGTGGAAATACTGTCAAAGCACTTTGAGTACCTTGAAGGTAGAAAAGCACTATACAAGTATAACCCAATTATCATTATCATTTATATACTTTAGAGTCATTGTACAGCTTTAGTAACATATTTACTATGAACTGAAAAGAAGTCATCACAGCCAATTATTGCCTAAATATCTGGCAATACAAGTGATCAAACAATTATAGTAGCATACTACTTACACGTACAAAGTCTTCAAGGCAGAAGCCTATTAGAAAGTATCCAATAACAAATGTGTCCGCATCATTCAACTTACCACATAATAAGTTTAACTTGATCAATTATTGTAGCCACTAGGTGTTGCCAAAAACAATTACCACTCAATTTCAACTTAAATACAGCATAACCCTCCTGTATTTTCACTGGATGTGTATCGGATTGCTGAGGGCACTGCCACAAAACTTCTCCGCCGTCCGCCAATCCCCAATGCAGTTCTGATATGCATTGTTTTGGCATCGCAAATGCAGTGATATAGCACTTACACTTACGTCATCATCAGTGTGTTTATGCAGTTAAAGCAGGGGTGTCAAACTCATTTCAGCTCAGGGGCCGCATGGAGGAAAATCTTTTCCCATGTGGGCCG
Source organism: Nerophis lumbriciformis (assembly GCF_033978685.3). Classification (NCBI taxonomy): domain Eukaryota; kingdom Metazoa; phylum Chordata; class Actinopteri; order Syngnathiformes; family Syngnathidae; genus Nerophis; species Nerophis lumbriciformis. The sequence continues at coordinate 1,352,373 of NC_084581.2, forward strand.
TAATGGTAAAATCATGGCATGATAACTTAAAAATAAAGACAACTCCAGGTTGTTTCTTTGTTTTACTTTGGCCAAAAATTAGAACAAGCACATTATGAATACGTACAAATCACAAAAAATCCTCTGGACAAAACGCTTCAAGTTTGTTGAAAATTCTGAGGAAATTGGTGCAGCTTCAAAAATAGACTGTGACTGTATTTATATTATTCACATGTGAATAATGCTGTATAATAGACTGTATTTATATTATTCACATGTAAAGAAATACCTAAGTGTTTATTGTTTATTGTGAGCGAACTGTGGTGCTGAATTTCCCCCAGGGATCAATAAAGTACTTTCTATTCTATTCTATCCTATTCTATTCTATTCTAAAACACAACGAGCTTAGACTTTGTCTCAGTGTATCTACAAAGCCAGGATTAAACTTTAAGTCACAGTCTTTCTGGGATTGAACAAAAAACACAACATGTAGACTCTTCTAGGGATCAAATCAAATTTTGATTCCCGAGTGCGGCCACCGCTGCTGCTCACTGCTCCCCTCACCTCCCAGGGGGTGGGAACAAGGGGATGGGTCAAATGCAAAGGACACATTTCACCACACCTAGTGTCTGTGTGACTATCAGTGGTACTTTCACTTTTAACTTGTAATACCTCCTTTGTCATGTCCACGCATCAATCCAGTGCTAACTCAACAAACCGTGTTCAGTTTTCTCGTTTTTGACAAAGACAATATGGGGGAGTATATGGACCTCAAAATATGACACTGACGGGGCAAATTATTGTTTAACTAGGCTACAGATAGATCCACCCTTCTTCAGAAGTCATTCTTTGGTATTTGGAAACTATATAACAGCCAATATGCACGAGAAATGCATGCTAGTTTATATGGTGCCGCGCGGCAGTTGAGCATGGCGCGCATTTGACACAACGCTAAAACCGTAAAATGGTCTGAAATTAATCATGTAGGGTAGAAATTGTTACACAAAAACATGCTTCGTATTTCACTCTTTCTATCTACTTACATGTGATCAACCGTATTGCCTGATTTATCGGGATTCTGGAATTTGCAGCGTTGTCGAGCTTCGTCGTCCTTTGTCTCACGGAAGATTCTACGCGCATGCGTAGAAGCTTCCGTGACTCAGCCTTGACTCACTGAGTCAAGGCTGAGTCAAGGCTGCACGCATGCGCGTCAGATTGTTCGAAAAACGCGGAACGTTAGGGAAACGTTACTACATAATGTATATAAAGTAAATTTGCGGAAAAAAAACACTTCGAAAAGCCTAACGGTCGCTGTTTCCATTGCAGGCAAATATTTTGTGTGTCAGATAGGTTTTGATATGTTCTGAGAATGTTCTTAGAATGTTCTCATCTTGCATAACCAAACGAGAACCATACAGTAACGTTACGCTAATGTTAGGTGTTACCTGGGAGGGTGCTGTCACGCCAAATTTCTTCCCCCTACAAAAATCTCCCCCCACCCCATTTACTTCCGGGGTCATTTTCTCTTACGTCATTTCCTCTTACTTACGTCATTTCCTCTTACGTCATTGACAGCGATCGATAGAATCCAAATCTCCTGAAAATGGTGGTGTCGCTGAATGACATTTGTCTTTATCTTTCCCAGGGGACTTATGTCAAACACCAGCAGGCTTCGAAAAATTCCAGGCGGAGTGTTAGGGAAAATTTCAGGCGGAGTGTTAGGGCCGCTGCTGGGAACTTCTGTCTTCGTGGGAACGTGCAAAAAATATTAAGTTAATTTGTCCCATTAATACAGACGTTTTGTTAAAGCTATATTATAAAGAATTAAATTAAATTAAAAAAAACAAGTATCCTTCCAGCGACGGGCAGTCAAAGCCGAAGTGTTATCGATCGCAGTCAATGACTAAAACGGAAATGACGTAAGTAAGAGGAAATGACCCCGGAAGTAAATGGGGGGGGGGAAGGTTTTTGTTGGGGGAAGAAATTTGGCGTGACAGTGCCAAATAACGATGTGTTCGAAGCAGAACACATAAAAACGTCAGGTTTTAAGTTTCATTTGGCTCAAAGGAGAGGAGCCGCAGCCACGCTTTACTTTGTACCTCTTGCTAGTCCTAACAGAATTGCTATTGTGACATCCAGTGGACACATTTAGAACAGCAGTTTCATTCATTCCAAAAAAAGGCAAGTTATTTTAATACTTGGCAAACTCATCACGCGGGCCGGATAAAACCTGTTCGCGGGCCATAGGTTTGACACCCCGGAGTTAAACTGTCAACCTTGGGAGAGGTATTGATACTCTCACACACACACACACACACACACACACACACACACACACACACACACACACACACACACACACACACACACACACACACGTGACTGTGACACAAACAGGCTGAGCAGGGTGAGTTATTGTGTGTTGTGAGCAGCAACATTGGGTACAAACTAAACGAGAGCAAGTTACGACACAACGAGGTTTACTCAGACACCACAGAGGTTTTAAGCCCAATGCCGCAGCTGTTGACGCGGGTGTCGCTAACATGTGGAGCCTCTGACCGTAGGCATGGGACAAAACATCCATATTGTATTGTATGGTCATATATCATATTATGTCATATTGTATCATAGTGTCGTCTGAGTTACTTTGCAACTTCAGGGCAATTGTGTGCAAATGACCCCCCCCCCCCCACACACACACACACACACACACACACTCCCACCCTTTCCTGCTGATGTCACTGTGAGAACGCCACACCCCTTTAACTCCCAGACGTGACCGACACGCCCAAATCAACACTCTCCTCACACTCATTACCAAGTCACCGTTAGCCTCGGAAACAGCACTTTGTGGTCACACAAAACCCAATAAGTCATGGTGACTTTCAAAATCAATAGATGCCTTGCTTTGATGTGAGCTGCTGTCCTTGCATGTCTGATGATGATGATGGGTTAAAGGGGAACATTATCACAATTTCAGAAGGGTTAAAACCATTAAAAATCAGTTCCCAGTGGCTTATTTTATTTTTCGAAGTTTTTTTCAAAATTTTACTGATCACGCAATATCCCTAAAAAAAGCTTCAAAGTGCCTGATTTTAACCATCGTTATATACACCCGTCCATTTTCCTGTGACGTCACACAGTGATGCCAATACAAACAAGCATGGCGCATAGAACAGCAAGGTATAGCGACATTAGCTCGGATTCAGACTCGGATTTCAGCGGCTTAAGCGATTCAACAGATTAGGCATGTATTGAAACGGATGGTTGTAGTGTGGAGGCAGGTAGCGAAAATGAAATTGAAGAAGAAACTGAAGCTATTGAGCCATATCGGTTTGAACCGTATGCAAGTAAAACCGACGAAAACAACACGACAGCCAGCGATACGGGAGAAAGCGAGGACGAATTCGGCGATCGCCTTCTAACCAACGATTGGTATGTGTTTGTTTGGCATTAAAGGAAACTAACAACTATGAACTAGGTTTACAGCATATGAAATACATTTGGCAACAACATGCACGTTGAGAGTGCAGACAGCCCAGTTTTCATCAATTAATATATTCTGTAGACATACCCTCATCCGCTCTCTTTTCCTGAAAGCTGATCTGTGCAGTCCAGTTGGAAATGCATCTACTTTGAGTGTCGCAGGATATCCACACATTCTTGCCATCTCTGTCGTAGCATAGCTTTCGTCGGTAAAGTGTGCGGAACAAACGTCCAATTTCTTGCCACTTTCGCATCTTTGGGCCACTGGTGCAACTTGAATCCGTCCCTGTTGGTGTTGTTACACCCTCCGACAACACACCGACGAGGCATGATGTCTCCAAGGTACGGAAAACAGTCGAAAAAACGGAAAATAACAGAGCTGATTTGACTTGGTGTTTGAGAAAATGGCGGATTGCTTCCCGATGTGACGTCATTTTGTGACGTCATCGCTCCGAGAGCGAATAATAGAAAGGCGTTTAATTCGCCAAAATTCACCCATTTAGAGTTCGGAAATCGGTTAAAAAAATATATGGTCTTTTTTCTGCAACATCAAGGTATATGTTGACGCTTACATAGGTCTGGTGATAATGTTCCCCTTTAAAGCTGGATGCTGACCAGCAATGTGTACTGGTGCGACCTTTGACCTCAGCTGCCTGACTTGGCTGTGTTTCAATACCAGTAGAAATTAGAAAACGAAAGGCACCAATGCACGGAGTGAAAAGGAGACTTTAACTCCTGATCCTTGATTGTACTTGTCAGATATTCTTCAAAATCAATAGGGTTCTTGCTTTGACAAAGAAAAAATATAGAAACACTAAATAAATACGATGAATTATAGATTAATAAAGTAGTAGAAAGTAAAATAGTTCATTCAAAAAGGAGATTTGGCTTTGATTTGAACTCTGAATGATCTTGTCAAACATTCAAAATCAATAGGGTTCACACTGAAAAGTAACAAAAACACCTCCTCTGAATGTTTGACATTTGAAAGCAACTATTTGACTTCACCTACACCAGGGGTCGGCAACCCAAAATGCCGCAAAAAATTAAAAGCCATATTACATACAGATAGTGTGTCATGAGATATAAATTGAATTAAGAGGACTTAAAGGAAACTAAATGACCTCAAATATACCTACAAATGAGGCATAATGATGCAATATGTACATATAGCTAGCCTAAATAGCATGTTAGCATCGATTAGCTTACAGTCATGCAGTGACCAAATATGTCTGATTAGCACTCCAACAAGTCAAAAACATCAACAAAACTCACCTTTCATGCACAACCTTAAAAGTTTGGTGGACAAAATGAGACAGAAAAAGAAGTGGCATAAAACACGTCCTCGAAAGTCGGAGAAAGTTATACATGTAAACAAACTACGGTGAGTTCAATTAAGGACCGCCAAAATTAGTAGGACAAAACGGCGCTCGCCAAATACTCGAATCAGTGAAGCATGTTTAATATAAACAGTGTGCTTTATAACAATTAGGGAGGTTTGTGTCATGTTTGTCCTCCTACAGAAACCATATTAAAACAAAAAATAGACTTTTTTCCCCTCATCTTTTTCCATTTTTCATACATTTCTGAAAAAGCTCCAGAGAGCCACTAGGGCGGCGCTAAAGAGCCGCATGCGGCTCTAGAGCCGCGGGTTGCCGACCCCTGACCTACACTGATTGGCTAGCAACACAGTAGGTTCAAAATCAATAGTGACGCAGAAAGTTAATCCCTGGATGTTTAAAGATGATCTGTGATTCCTGACTTTAATCAACAACTAAAAAATCAATAGGAGTCTGACTTCAATGGAGAAAATCCAAGATCTATTGGTTGAATGCTACAGAGCCAGTGAAGTAGTCGATGAATCCATGAGAGGAGCTTTTGTTGACATTGAGCTACCTTGATTGTCCCACGTTGTTGCATATCATTTAAAAACAACTAGGTTCTTGCCTTGATGGAACCACTGTATCATAAAAAAAAAAAGATTCAAACTACCTTTATTATCCATCCATTTTCTACCGCTTATTCCCTTTGGGGTCGCGGGGGGCGCTGGAGCCTATCTCAGCTACAATCGGGCGGAAGGCGGGGTACACCCTGGACAAGTCGCCACCTCATCGCAGGGCCAACACAGATAGACAGACAACATTCACACTCACATCCACACACTAGGGCCAATTTAGTGTTGCCAATCAACTTATCCCCAGGTGCATGTCTTTGGAGGTGGGAGGAAGCCGGAGTACCCGGAGGGAACCCACGCAGTCACGGGGAGAACATGCAAACTCCACACAGAAAAATCCCGAGCCTGGGATTGAACCCAAGACTACTCAGGACCTTCGTATTGTGAGGCAGATGCACTAACCCCTCTGCCACCGTGAAGCCTTTATTATACTGTGTTTAATTGCATTCAAAAGTAATAAAGTTCTTGCACACACTTTAGAGCAGGGGTGTCAAACGTACGGCCCGCGGGATGAGTTTGCTAAGTATAAAAATGAGCCGAAATTTTTGAATGAAACACACTGCTGTTCTAAATGTGTCCACTAGATGTCACAATATAAATTCTTTGCATCTTTGTAGATGATGCTACATATGTAAAAAAAATAAATAAACCACATGATGTTAGTACACCAGTCGAGGAAAATGAGCAAACTACATAAATAACATCCTGTAATTTGATTTTGATATTATTTTTTTTATCTTGATGGATTGAAAATGAACACCAATGAGTTTACTAACAAACATTATCACATAATTTATTCAGAAAGTATAAATAATGAAAAATAAAGATAGAATACTATTAACCGCAACATGTAAGTGTAAAAAAACCCAACAACATTATGATTTGTACATTTTCAGAATGTGCTTGTTCTATTTTTAAACAAAGAAAACAATCTGAAGTTGTCTTTATTTTTAAGTTATCGTGCCGTGATTTTACCAGTCCGACCCACTTGGGAGTAGATTTTTCTCCATGTGGCCCCCCATCTAAAATGAGTTTGACACCCCTGCTTTAGAGCAACACTCCACTATTGTTGGCTGTTGTACCTGAAGACGAGACGCTCGTTTGCTTTTTAAATACACAACCTTTTGTGTATCTTACACGGGTTGATTATTCACATCTTTACCAGCAGGATCCTGCTTTGAATTTTGGCAAGGCTTCTTTTGCTTTTTTCATTCAGAACGAGCCGTTGAGGGATTTTCACAACAGTCTTACAACAATGCCAACGGAAGGTGTTGTAAACACCAGGGACTAATTTCTGTATTCTTTCATCTGCACTCCTTTGACTGGGATCTGCAAGACAATGACTGAAGTTTCCTGCTAGCGTCGCTCAAGCTTTTGTCTGCTTTTGCAGAGTTTTGTCATGAGCACTCAGTGTGTCGTGTCGTCGAGTAAACATTTTCATACTCAAACAATGTTTGAGCTATTAACAGACTGAAAGCAAAATGGTGGTGCATCGTATTTTTATTTGAGTATGTTACGTGTTACTTCCTTGCTCATATCAGCTAGTATATTTCTAATTTGGGGCAGTACTAACAGCAAAAACAGAAAAATAATTCCTCTAACAAAAGTGAAAACATGGTAAAGTTCCAAATTTATGTTTGGTCATTTGTTAGCCAGCAGGCTACTTGGTGTGGTTATGAATCGTTGGGAAGATTTTAACATTTGGATTCTGGTGAAAAAAGGACGTTTAACTATTGCGAGTCAAAAGTCAAAAAGACAAAATAAGTTCCTCTGACAATGTACTGCCATATTTGTTTTCCCTGTTGGTTAGCCAGCATGCTACTTCTTGGTTCATAAATTGGTATATGCCCTGTAATGAGGTGGCGACTTGTCCAGGGTGTACCCAGCCTACCGCCCGAATGCAGCTGAGATAGGCTACAGCGACCCCCCGCGACCCCGAAAGGAACAAGCGGTAGAAAAAGGATGGATGGTTTAATTTTCAGAAAAGTAATTCCTCTTGACAAAAGTGAAAATCTTGTGAAGTGCCATAGTTATGTTTTTTTTTTGTCTTGTTGTTTGTTAGCTTGCAGGCTACTTTGTGATTTATGATATAATGAATAGTTTGAGAGAGCTCTACCATTTGTATTCTGGTGATAGAAGGATGCTTAACTATTGTGAGTCAGAAGTCAAAAAGGCCGTTTCATTTGTACAAACCCCGTTTCCATATGAGTTGGGAAATTGTGTTATATGTAAATATAAACAGAATACAATGATTTGCAAATCCTTTTCAACCCATATTCAATTGAATGCACTACAAAGACAACATATTTGATGTTCAAACTCATAAACTTTTTTTTTTTTTTGCTAATAATAATAAACTTAGAATTTCATGGCTGCAACATGTGCCAAAGTAGTTGGGAAAGGGCATGTTCACCACTGTTACATGGCCTTTCCTTTTAACAACACTCAGTAAACGTTTGGGAACTGAGGGATCGAAGGTCACGGGCTTAGCTGCTTACGTGCAGTGATTTCTCCAGATTCTCTGAACCCTTTGATGATATTACGGACCGTAGATGGTGAAATCCCTAAATTCCTTGCAATAGCTGGTTGAGAAAGGTTTTTCTTACACTGTTCAACAATTTGCTCACACATTTGTTGACAAAGTGGTGACCCTCGCCCCATCCTTGTTTGTGAATGACTGAGCATTTCATGGAATCTACTTTTATACCCAATCATGGCACCCACCTGTTCCCAATTTGCCTGTTCACCTGTGGCATGTTCCAAATAAGTGTTTGATGAGCATTCCTCAACTTTATCAGTATTTATTGCCACCTTTCCCAACTTCTTTGTCACGTGGTGCTGGCATCAAATTCTAAAGTTAATGATTATTTGCAAAAAAAAATTTTTTTTATCAGTTTGAACATCAAATATGTTGTCTTTGTAGCATATTCAACTGAATATGGGTTGAAAATGATTTGCAAATCATTGTATTCCGTTTATATTTACATCTAACACAATTTCCCAACTCATATAGAAACAGGGTTTGTACTTGGAAGTCGAAAATTTCAACGGCAACGCCCCATGAGGTCGGATGTCCTACGTGGAAAGTCGAAAAAGTCCTCACCACCTTCGAGTTGGCTTCAAAGATGGCTGCTCTGAGCGTAAACAATAATGGAAGCTTCTGTAATATCCTTTATTAGCACTTCTGACTATTTTTTGTTGCATTAAATCAGCAGCGTATGTTGTATTGTTGGATATGGTTATGTTGCTGTTAGAGTGGTATGGTATACCACGGTATTAATGAATTAAAAACGGTACTGTAGGTGGGTTGCAATCATGTGACCTAGAGGCATATCCAGGCACTTCCAGGTTTCAGGTGATGGTCTAAGCCTCATTAGGCTGCTGTTTATTTACCTGAATCCATGCAGATTTAATCTTATTTTGAATGGTTTAGAGGTAAATATAAAAGTGACTATGAAAAAATATTTCAAATGGGATGGAGTGGATTTTTACACTCTTAAGATCTTTTTATTTTAATTTTTATTGAAACCATTAACCATTACCAAGAGGTTACTGCATACTTGCCAACCCTCCCGAATTTTCCGGTAGACTCACGAATTTTAGTGCCTCTCCCGAAAATCTCCCGGGACAACCAATCTCCCGAATTTCTCCCGATTTCCAGCCGGACTTAAGGCACACCACCTCCAGGTCCGTGCGCTTGGCCAACCAAAAAGTAGCCTCAGAACACTATATAGTGTTCTGTGGTTACTTTTTGGTTGGCCAACGGTTTACATTGTATTGCGCACCCTGACGGCAAGTGTGGGAGTCGGTTCTGAAGTATGACGTAAAGAGACGTAACTTCGTCACCTCGCCAGGTTATTGACTCGAACCTAAAATATTACACTGCCCATACCTACGCTCCTTCAAAGGCTGTCCTACTGGCTGCAAAGCATTGCACTTTCAAATACAACAATAAGTAGAGAGGAGTGTTATGTGTGTACATGTGTAAATAAATGAACACTGAAATTCAAGTATTTATTTTATTTATATGTATATATGTAATAAAATACATATATATATATATATATATATATATATAGCTAGAATTCACTGAAAATCAAGTGTTTATTTTATTTATATATATATACCTGTGTGTATATAAGAATTATACAGGCTTCCGCCCGATTGTAGCTGAGATAGGCTCCAGCGACCCCAAAGGGAATAAGTGGTAGGAAATGGATGGATGGATACAAGAATTACTTGAATTTCAGTTAATTCTAGCTATAAATATACTCCTCCCCCCTTAACCCCGCCCCCCGGCCCCGCCCACCTCAACCCCCCAAATCTCCCGAATTTGGAGGTCTCAAAGTTGGCAAGTATGGGTTACTGCTACCTCACTTCATTTGACAATCACGGTATTCAGAGAAGAAAAGATTGGAGGCACATAATGTCTTTACATCTGAGGGCTCCACAAATTAAACATTAATCTGTGACAGACAAAGTTGAACTTATTCATGCATTTCCGAGTAACATATTTGATTGACACAACGAGTGCCGTGCTGCTGTGATCGTGACGCTAATGAGAAAAAGGATAAGTTAGTTTGCAGTTGATTTCCTGCAACAAAAATTAGTCTGTCATCTACAATTCATGTCTGCAGTTGTTTTTATGATGTGAAGTTCATATTTTGTCTCATTATTTAACTGTTGTTCAGCAATGTTTGCTTGCAAGATTCAGTTGATGTTGTTGAGCATACGAGAGATTTATTAATGTAGTTTATTAAGGATATTTTGTTGATGCTAAAAATATCACCAAAGACGTCATACTGTGATCATCCATGTCGAATAAAGCACTTGACTTTCCTGCACAACAACAACTAAGCTTTTAGTTTCTGTTATAACAAAAATACGGTGGATTGAACCAACAATCACAATATTTATTACTAGAACTTAATATGACATTAGTTTATTTGCACAACCAAGTCTTCTTAGTTATATTTAGGCATAGCGACCACAAAAGAATACAAACTAATGCGATCTATTGTAATTTATTTCTGTTTAACTTTGCTATCAAACACTATTGATACAGTAGAGAATAAACATGATTACATCACAGAAAATTTCTCATGATAGTTTTCTTTGACTGAGCAATGTACCACAAATATACGTAGATACAGTTGAAAACACTAGTCAATAAATAATATTCTTAATGGGCTCCTCCTCAAGGCTAAATGCACTCTGCAGCTGCAACCTCGATCAGGTGCAGTCATCGACATGTGGCTATTTACTTCCTGATGCATGCAGATTGAAGATAAAGCTTGTAACAGACAACAGGATGATGACAGCTGAATGGCTAAGGTGTACGAGCCAAGTTACACGCTCCAAGGAAGAAAACAATCAACATGTGTATTACTCATCACAGGTGACTCGGATTAGAACAAAAAAAACAGCATTTTGCCTCAGGTGAAATCAGCTTGGGACAGTTCTCACGAACTCAACACCGAAACTGGCAGTTTATAGAAGATGAATAACGGACTTACATGAGAAAGTCATCTGCAAATGAAAATGTTGTGTGTTTTTTAAACCTTTACCAGGGAGATTATGTTCAATAACAATGTGGACGTTGGCTTGAAAAACAAATGAATTATGCATAATGGATAACTGGGTGGATATTAATTGACTCTACACCACAAAGACTAAAATTATGACACACTTGAAAATACTATTCTCAATCAGCACCTTTTATCCAGATCCTCACAAAAAATATTGTTCGCCTCTGTCACCTCTCTACCTACTGTAGCTTCATAGTCCTTTTTGATTGAATCCTGCAAACGCACCAATCAAAGTACCTTGCATAATAGAAAAGTGTTATTCATTAGGTGGAGGGATGTTTTAATGCCTCTTTTTAAGCAGAAATACAACTAAAAACAGCCAACTTTATAAGGCTCGGTACGATTTTTGTTAACTTTTTAAATATCTTTATTTAATATTTTGTATAATGTAAAATATATGTAATTTGGTTATTGATACATTAAAAATAAATTTAAATAAAAACATAATTTAATTTATTTTTAATATATTACATTTACTTTAAAGTTTCAACCTATTTTTTGGGGGAAAAAGTAATTTTTTTTTATACTTGAAATATAAGACCATTTTTGGACATTTAGAAAATAAATGTGTCTTATTAAATCCATCCATCCATTTTCTACTACTTGTCCCTTTTGGGGTCGCGGGGGGTGCTGGAGCCTATCTCAGCTGCATTCGGGCGGAAGGCGAGGTACACCCTGGACAAGTTGCTACCTCATCGCAGTCTTATTAAATCATAAATTCTTAATGAAACAAATCAAGCATACAAAGAAGATGGATTAGTTGGTTAGGTTAGGTTTTGGTAGATCTATTCAACATCTATATCGACAATAAACAAACTTATTTTTTTAATCAAAACATTATTTTCAAATGAGTACAAGAGGTAGAAAATGGATGTCTGGATGGATACTTTCTCTTCCCATAAGCACACCTTGGACCAACAAGGCCTTGCGTCGGACTGCAAAGCCAGGCGGACCAGTTGGTGTGCCTGATTCCCACACCGCGCTTGCCAAAATGTTGCAACTTTGGAGTGAAACTGGCAGGTTGCCAGATGAAGACTTGGTTGACGACTCCTATGACACAATCGCCAACCTCCGGAAAATCCTGGGAGAAGAAGCAGAAGCAGCACAAAATAGATGACGAACATGTGGAACTAAGAGGTGAGCAGATAACCTGGGACCAAAAACTGGTCCAACGTAGTAGTCGTCATGCTTGCACAACACATCTTTCAAACCATGGCACTCTCTCCCCTTTTGACGTGAAGCGAAGCATCTGTGTTTTGTCTGAACTAAACAGTGTAAAACGGTTTGAGTGGGAAAAAGCTTCATAAATTCAAGTGCATTTGTGACGAGGAGTCTGACAGCTAACCTTGGCCCTACCAGGTCCATCACAGCGCTGACCTTTATGTAACCCTCCCTCCAAAAAAACCAACATCCCTCACCTCTTTCACATGGGGCTTGTCATTAGCAGCTTTTTTTTTACAGACATTCCATTTGGAGAACAGTTGTCCAGTGTTTGTGATCTATGCGCTTACCAAATATGGTTCCTTGTCCCATAAAGTTTGGGGTTGTCTCTGTTGTGGTTTTATCTTAGCAAAATGAATTTTTAACAAATGTACACAAAGTATTGGAAACCAATACCAAACTAGTCATAACATAGCAAAAATAGTCCACAGTAAATGCAGTTGACTTGTCTTTTGTACCTTGGCCTTCTGTGAGGACTTAACAGACTTAGTCAGTCCATTCAGGATTTTGTGGCCTTTTTTGTGATAGTTGCCATCGAAAATGCCTGAATTTGAATTCATGCCATCTTTTTCAGAAAGTTGCGGCAAAAGCTGTCATGTTTTGAGGCTTATTTCTTTTCAATGAAATTTTTTTTTTTTTATTTGTTATTAATGTTTTAAGTGTCCCGTGTAACCCTACCCTAAAAAAAGCACAGGATTTCAATACAAATTGGAAAAAAAAAAATCTCTACTGATGTTTTGCTCATTTTATGCCACAAAGACTTAAAAGTAGACACTAGATGGTAGTAAAAGCACATACTCAGAGCTATGTGCTGTTTTAATTAATTATAACTAATAATAGTCCATCCATCCATTTTCTATCGCTTGTCCCTTTCGGGGTCGCGGGGGGTCGCTGGGGTCTATCTTAGCTGCATTCGAGCGGAAGGCGGGGTACACCCTGGACAAGTCGCCACCTCATCACAGGGCCAACACAGATAGACAGACAACATTCACACTCACATTCACACACTCGGGCCAATTTAGTGTTGCCAATCAACCTATCCCAGGTGCATGTCTTTGGAGGTGGGAGGAAGCCGGAGTACCCGGAGGTGTCAGGTTCAAATACAGGACATCTGTTACACAAGACAAAAGGCAAGGAATCAAACAGAGACAGAATTCAATTTGGACTCAATTGAGGAGAGACGGCTTCAACCTGTAACCTCTTACAGTGTCTTAGCACGCTCTGACGAAGAAGGTTCTCGTCTCCTCTTTTAATTCAGATGTTCCATGTTCACGCACCAACATATGTCACAATAGGAATGGGGAGGTATGTAAAACAGTCATTGTTTTTGGTCGCTTTGAAGTCCAAGAAGAGGACTTCTCGGGCTTGGCTCTTCCTGGATCCAGCTGGGGCAGGTGTTGGAGGACAATGGACAACCCCTCCCGTCTCCTGTCCACAGTGACTTCAAGAGGGCAGCGTGTCGTAAATAGCGTTGACCAAATAGTTGGAAGAGAGTTTGTGAATTACTTCAAAGAGAGTTCGTTTAACACTTCAAAGAGAGTTCCTCCAGGAGTTGAGCACATCCTGCCATCTGTCCGTGCTGAACTCACAGTGGCGTTTCACGAGACTTCATCCTTTTGTTAGGCCTCGAAATACAGCATTCATAATACAACATTTGAAATACAGCATTCATAATACAACATTTCTTTTGTGATAACTTACAAACAATTATTCCAACATTTCCCCCCTGTTTATCGCAAAAACCTCCCATAATCTCCTTATCCCTAATAACTTCTTCTTGCAATTTTCAGTTAATGGTTCATTTTCCTTACGACAAAGTTATGTTTCCACTCAGAGTTCAACATCAATTTTTCTCATTGTTACTCGGGTCTGGAAACGGATCAGGAACACCATCCAGGTAGGTATCCCCATCATCAGATTCATCTTCCTTATCGTCCGCCAGGAAGTGCATCTGAACAGCTTTATCATCTGCTGGGCTAATCGCTGTGGTAATCAGACGGTTAAGCAGAGAACGCAGACAGGGAATACAACAACATCCACACAACGTCAGTATTGCTACAAACACGGCCATAGATACTAGAATTGATGATACCAAAGACTTGTATTTGCCGAAACCGTCCATCCACCCATCCCACATAGATGTATCTATGCCTGAGTGCTCTTTCATTTTACCGTTGAGGGTGCGAAGGCCTTCCAGTGCTTTGGTCAGGCTACCTTCTGCATCGGTGTTGTTTGGTATGAACGTGCAACACTGTTCACCAAATATTGCGCACACACCCCCTCTTTCCGCTAACAACATGTCCAGCGCCATACGGTTTTGAAAGGCCATAAGGGAGGTGGCGGCGAGTTGATCAGCGACTGCTTCAAGTTCGGCCTGTGTCCAATTTCCCAATCTCTGTACGTTGTAGTGGACATAGTTTATTCTGTCAACATTCTTGTTAATCGTACACCACCAGTAGACGGATGATTCAAATTCAGCTGCAACTTGATTTACCAATTTATAGTCGTCAGATACACCTCTTGGACACCCATCAATATAAGTTGGATCTACAACACTTTGCCAGTTTACATCATGTCTAATTATTTTCCAATGTTCAGATATCAAACTGTTCAGGCGTGTTAACAATTCTTGTACAAATATTGATACTTTTACTATGTGTATGCAGTTATCTGATGATACGTTTCCTAACTGTTGTACAGAGCCTTGCATGTTAATGCAGGTATAATTAGCTTTTTTTCACATATTTATCAAATATTGGTTTCTGTTTTGTCTCTTTAGCTACAGGGTCAATTTTGTTTTGCTCATTACTTCAATTCAACTTTTTTTTGACTCATCTTGAGTAATTGTCTGGGCTTATACATACAACACAATCAGTTTTTGTAGCCTTTCCCACTTGCTCCGCCATAAGGAACAAATTAATTACCAAAACAGGAACCAATTATTAACAAACTTTGACACACCATCAAATGGTATGCTTACAACTTTGTGACAGTGGAATTTGTAGTGTGCTAGTTAACATGTCCCTTTGATAACACAAATACAATTCCAAATACTTTTTTTTTTTTTTTTCATTATATGACCTTTCTACAATGTAAATACAATCCCAAATACTTTTTCCCATTATATGACCTTTTTACTATGTGCTAAGTGTATTTAGCTTGGTCTTTCCACTATCTTTCAAATGGTGTTAGTCCTGTTGTACTTGTAATGTTAATGTACATTTTTACTAAATATTTGCATAATGCTTTTGCTACTGTCAGCACATCTGCTTTTCCTTTAGGAAATATTTCTAACTACTTTGAAAATGCATCTACTATGACCAGACAATAATGTTTTCCTTCACTCTTATTTAGTTAATTGCATAGATGTTTTATACAATTTTTTTTTATAAGAATTAAACTATAGGAAGTATAGTACTTCTGTATAAGGGCATTCATATCCCTCCTGTTGAGCCATGAGTTCAACCTTGGCTCAATATTGCTGCTCACTTATACCGATTTTTCTTTGTAAGATTGGTTTATTGTCTGGACATACATAGATGTCTTTTTTGTTCAACATCATCCTCATAATTTCTTTGTATTCCTTTCATTGCTTGTCTCAATATATTGGTCAACTTGTTTTTGTAGTTCTTACAGCGTTTTTCAGCATTCTCTGTTCTTGATTTGATAAACGCCTTACAAAGTCTATTTTTCTTTTTACATGCATTTTTCAAACTGTTTATCATCCAAGGTGCATTATTTTGCCTTTGTTTGGATCTGCATGGAACCTCAGGACAATGCTTGTTATACATATTACTTTATGCATTTTTTAAGTAATGTTTTAAACTCACTTAACTGTCTATATGCTACTTAATCTATACTTTTAAACTCTGAATTTACATTCTTCCCATAATCTAACTTAAGAATGTTATACTACACTTCAAAGTTAAACCTACTTTAAATTTACATGTAATAAATTCACTTTCACACCTCCCCCACTGCGCCACGCACACACACACACACACACACACACACACAAGGTGGTGTGTGAGGGCGTGAGTGCACTTCTTAGGGCAAAGGTCAGCAACACTTGAGCTTCTCTCCTTTTTTTTTTTTCTTCCCTCAGCTAATAAACATGTAACCCACTTTATCATTTTATCATACTATACATCTCAACTCTTATTATAGTTATTAATCTAGGTTTTTATTTGTTCCATTATTTAATTATACATATATATATTTGTATATATAAAAGCGCTCTTTATATATCCAAACATACATGTATATCTTCAGTCTACCTTTTCTTCATCTCTTATTTCAATACCCCCATTATCTCTCTCTCGCATTAGTTTATTTCATTTTGCATTAATTCTTATTATTGATTTTTCCCTATTTCTTCATTTATTTTTACTTTTCTCTCACTTCAGCACTTTGAGATTTTTCTCCTATTTGCTTTTTCTTTTAACCTATTTTTATTTTTATTTGAACCTCCAGGGTTTTTACACAATTTGTACCTGGAAAGATACACACTTAAACACACACTAACAAACAAACAAACAAACACATTTGCAGCGATCTTACCACCAATGGCATACGCTGACAACATGACTAATTGGTGTTGTCTTTTAACAGTCATGCTGAGTTACTTTGATTTTTTTTTTCCCAGGACAAGAATTTCTTGCAAAATGTCCTTCTCTGCTTCAACGCCAACATGCAGTAGGGTCTAACCGCTGACGTTGTGGTTGTTGTCTTCTATTTTGGTTTAAATAGATTGTAATAGACCATATTAGATCTGCGTTTCTTTGTGTCCCTCTTTCCATTTTGAGAATTTGGAGTAATCCGTCGCCCCCTCAGAGCCGAAACTTATAAGGATTACTTTTGTCTTTGTTGTAAGATAGTGGTTTAATTTATTATTGTGGTACACGTCGCTTCTACTGGAGATGGTTCCCCAGTGGAGGTGTCTTGCCTAGAGCATCCACAATAACCCACTATTTACTTCTCACAACTTTCATATGGAGTGATAGCCTAATGGCGATTACTACCACACACTCTCACATTCACACCTTTCAGTATATTGATCTACGGAAATTTCAATGTATATTACATGCGGACTCCGTCGCCCTCCAGGTTATTGTTTTTTCACGGACAAAATTCAGTTTTTTATTCTGAATAGACCATTTTAGGTCTGTTGGACTCCGACGTCCCCAGGATAATGGTTCACGGATATTTCAAATTATTGTGGGCTCCGACACCCCCTAGTATGTTTGTTTATGGATATTACGGATTCCAGTTTTCGCGGTTCCGTTTACCTGCAGTCTTTTGGCCTCTTCAGTTTTTATCTTAATTCAGTTTTTATTTAAAATTTTAATACTCACGGACGTTGGACTCCGACGTCCCTCTAATTTGGCCTTTTTACCTGTTAGAACCTAGGATTTACAGGGTTTGTTTTACCTGTTAGAGCCTAGAATTTACAGGGTTTGTCTATGCGTCGTAACCCTCAGTCACACGCTTTCTCTCAGTCGTTTCTTTCTTCGTCAATTTAAAACGTACTCACTGCTCTCTGCCTTCCTTCCTGTTGTCCTCGGATTTTCCGTCAGTCTTTCAATTCCAGCCCGAAATGAAGAAAAAGCAGTTCCTCAATCAGGATTTGGTTGCCATGGTCCTCTGGTTTCACTCACTCATGCTGGAATCGTCAGACGTGTTGGAATCCGGCTCGAAGGACCAATTAGATGTCAGGTTCAAATACAGGACATCTGTTACACAAGACAAAAGGCAAGGAATCTAACAGAGACAGAATTCAATTTGGACTCAATTGAGGAGAGACGGCTTCAACCTGTAACCTCTTACAGTGTCTTAGCACGCTCTGACGAAGAAGGTTCTCGTCTCCTCTTTTAATTCAGATGTTCCATGTTCACGCACCAACATATGTCACAATAGGAATGGGGAGGTATGTAAAACAGTCATTGTTTTTGGTCGCTTTGAAGTCCAAGAAGAGGACTTCTCGGGCTTGGCTCTTCCTGGATCCAGCTGGGGCAGGTGTTGGAGGACAATGGACAACCCCTCCCGTCTCCTGTCCACAGTGACTTCAAGAGGGCAGCGTGTCGTAAATAGCGTTGACCAAATAGTTGGAAGAGAGTTAGTGAATTACTTCAAAGAGAGTTCGTTTAACACTTCAAAGAGAGTTCCTCCAGGAGTTGAGCACATCCTGCCATCTGTCCGTGCTGAACTCACAGTGGCGTTTCACGAGACTTCATCCTTTTGTTAGGCCTCGAAATACAGCATTCATAATACAACATTTGAAATACAGCATTCATAATACAACATTTCTTTTGTGATAACTTACAAACAATTATTCCAACAGGAGGGAACCCACACAGTCACGGGGAGAACATGCAAACTCCACACAGAGTAATAATTATAATTACAGAAAGAAACACCACCAAAGGCCTCCTTATTGTCCACTGTCTGCTGTATCATCCACAAGTTGCAGACATTTTTTGTTCATTTTATGCTTGAAAAGTGTATGTCCAACTTAAAACATTCATTTATGTTCCTACACATTCACCCCTGCACGTAAAGAGCATTTTTAAACTGTTGAGAGCGATCTAAAGCACTAATTTTTGTTTGTAAATGAGAGACAATGAGAGATTATCATCACACGTCAACATCTCTAACATGTAAATACTGCTTCTTTGTTAGGTCAGAATTATAAATGAAAATATGTTCTTGTCTTAACCTGGAAAAATAAAAGTTAAATAAATCTATAAATACATGTAAATGTTTATGTGGGGTGGGCGTGGCCTGCGGACCTGCAACGAAGCGGGGTGTGTCAGGATCGGCTTCGAGATTAGTGACAGGTGCGTAGATGACACAGCTGTGAGTATTTGTCTGATCACCTGTCGCTCTGTTAAAGGCAGCGGTCGGGAAAGAGAGGAGGTTGTTGATGATGTAGAACAAGTACGAGCACGAGCATGAGAGAGAGCGAGGACTGACACATAACGCAATGACTGAAAAGGAACACAAAGAACATTTATTGAAAAATAAATCACTGTTCAAGAACATGAATGCAGCTGTCATGTCCTTGGGGGGTGATCCCACGAACTCGGAAGCAAGAGGTTTCCACAGTTTATATACTATATCACCCAGAAGGCTTAGTGCTTTAAACAGGAACAGGAAGTAGGTCTGAGCTGCAGGAGGACAACAATTGTGCTGTGCTGGTATTAAAGAGTAAATACATTGTTAAACATTGATGTTCCTGCTTTGTCTACACCAGAAACAAACATACGTTTTGATCAGACAGTTGACGTGCGCGTTTGTGCAGCGCTCAGAGACATATTTGATTGGCCAAAATATGCGGGGAATATGCGGGCAATTGAATGAAGTTGTGAGGCCAGACATCATTTGGGAGGGTTGGTTGAATTTGTGTCAGTTGGGGGGACTGCTCAAACCACCTATTAATATCAATTATTAAAATATTCACTATGATTCCTGCTGATATTGTATTGGGTTAATATTGGTATCGGCCAACACTCAAGGTTCTAATATCGATATCGTATCGGAAGTGGAAAAGTTGTACTAGGACACCCCAAATAAATGCTGTACATTACTAATACCCATCCATCCATCCATCTTCTTCCGCTTATCTGAGGTCGGGTCGCGGGGGCAGCAGCCTAAGCAGGGAAGCCCAGACTTCCCTCTCCCCAGCCACTTCGTCCAGCTCCTCCCGGGGGATCCCGAGGCGTTCCCAGGCCAGCCGGGAGACATAGTCTTCCCAACGTGTCCTGGGTCTTCCTCGTGGCCTCCTACCGGTCGGACATGCCCTAAACACCTCCTTAGGGAGGCGCTCGGGTGGCATCCTGACCAGATGCCCGAACCACCTCATCTGGCTCCTCTCGATGTGGAGGAGCAGCGGCTTTACTTTGAGCTCCCCCCGGATGACAGAGCTTCTCACCCTATCTCTAAGGGAGAGCCCTGCCACCCGGCGGAGGAAACTCATTTCGGCCGCTTGTACCCGTGATCCTGTCCTTTCGGTCATAACCCAAAGCTCATGACCATAGGTGAGGATGGGAACGTAGATCGACCGGTAAATTGAGAGCTTTGCCTTCCGGCTCAGCTCCTTCTTCACCACAACGGATCGATACAGCGTCCGCATTACTGAAGACGCCGCACCGATCCGCCTGTCGATCTCACAATCCACTCTTCCCTCACTCGTGAACAAGACTCCGAGGTATTTGAACTCCTCCACTTGGGGAAAGATCTCCTCCCCAACCCGGAGATGGCACTCCACCCTTTTCCGGGCGAGAACCATGGACTCGGACTTGGAGGTGCTGATTCTCATCCCAGTCGCTTCACACTCAGCTGCGAACCGATCCAGTGAGAGCTGAAGATCCTGGCCAGATGAAGCCATCAGGACCAAATCATCTGCAAAAAGCAGAGACCTAATCCTGCAGCCACCAAACCGGATCCCCTCAACGCCTTGACTGCGCCTAGAAATTCTGTCCATAAAAGTTATGAACAGAATCGGTGACAAAGGGCAGCCTTGGCGGAGTCCAACCCTCACCGGAAACGTGTCCGACTAACTGCCGGCAATGCGAACCAAGCTCTGACACTGATCATACAGGGAGCGGACCGCCACAATCAGACAGTCCGAAACCCCATACTCTCTGAGCACTCCCCACAGGACTTCCCGAGGGACACGGTCGAATGCCTTCTCCAAGTCCACAAAGCACATGTAGACTGGTTGGGCAAACTCCCATGCACCCTCAAGGACCCTGCCGAGAGTATAGAGCTGGTCCACAGTTCCACGACCAGGACGAAAACCACACTGTTCCTCCTGAATCCAAGGTTCGACTATCCGGCGTAGCCTCCTCTCCAGTACACCTGAATAGACCTTACCGGGAAGGCTGAGGAGTGTGATCCCACGATAGTTAGAACACACCCTCCGGTTCCCCTTTTTAAAGAGAGGAACCACCACCCCGGTCTGCCAATCCAGAGGTACTGCCCCCGATGTCCACGCGATGCTGCAGAGTCTTGTCAACCAAGACAGCCCTACAGCATCCAGAGCCTTAAGGAACTCCGGGCGGATCTCATCCACCCCCGGGGCCTTGCCACCGAGGAGCTTTTTAACTACCTCAGCAACCTCAGCCCCAGAAATAGGAGAGCCCACCACAGATTCCCCAGGCACTGCTTCCTCATAGGAAGACGTGTTGGTGGGATTGAGGAGGTCTTCGAAGTATTCCCTCCACCGATCCACAACTTCCGCAGTCGAGGTCAGCAGAACACCATCCGCACCATACACGGTGTTGGTAGTGCACTGCTTCCCCTTCCTGAGGCGGCGGATGGTGGTCCAGAATCGCTTCGAAGCCGTCCGGAAGTCGTTTTCCATGGCTTCCCCGAACTCCTCCCATGTCCGAGTTTTTGCCTCCGCGACCGCTGAAGCCGCACACCGCTTGGCCTGACGGTACCTGTCCGCTGCCTCAGGAGTCCCATGAGCCAAAAGAACCCGATAGGACTCCTTCTTCAGCTTGACGGCATCCCTCACCGCCGGTGTCCACCAACGGGTTCTAGGATTACCGCCACGACAGGCACCAACTACCTTGCGGCCACAGCTCCAATCAGCCGCCTCGACAATAGAGGTGCGGAACATGGTCCACTCGGACTCAATGTCCAGCACCTCCCTCGTGACATGTTCAAAGTTCTTCCGGAGGTGGGAATTGAAACTCTCTCTGACAGGAGACTCTGCCAGACGTTCCCAGCAAACCCTCACAATGCGTTTGGGCCCGCCAGGACTGTCCGGCATCCTCCCCCACCATCGCAGCCAACTCACCACCAGGTGGTGATCGGTAGAAAGCTCCGCCCCTCTCTTCACCCGAGTGTCCAAAACATGAGGCCGCAAATCCGATGACACAACTACAAAGTCGATCATAGAACTGCGGCCTAGGGTGTCCTGGTGCCAAGTGCACATATGGATGTAGTAGTTATAAAATTGCTGTAAATGTGAACATGCAGACAGTAAACAGGAAGAAAGAAAAACAAAGCTTTAATTAATTATAGTATCTGGTAAAAGTAAGAAAAAAAGGGAGAAAGAACATCATAACTAATTACCTTACAAAGTTTAAAAAAGGGTATGAAGGAAAAGAAACTGTGATAAGGTGATCTGCCATCTATTACTGTTGCCTGGTGCAGAAGAGTCTAAAAAGACAAATGCAAAAAATAGTAATCTGTGTTAAAAACATTCTAATGTTTGTTTGGAAAATACTTCCTGGCTTTATGTTGTTTTTCTTTAGTACCTGCGTTTTAAAAATGCTTATTTGTTGTTTTAGTCACTGATCGGGTTTCAACTACTTTTGCCTGGCTTACCCATTAGAGGGAGACACGTTCTTTCATTCGTCCATTACAGACTGGACCTGAATGAGTGAACATCGTGTCCGTGTTTCTGTTCAATATTCCCCCCTCTACAGGTAAAGAAATGTGGTTATTCAACACTTTGAAATGTATTTTTTGCTCTCTGACTGTAAGGTACTTACCTAGATGCTTTAAAGCTGCCTGCGTGTGAATGACCGCGTGTGACTGCGTGCGTGTGTGCGTGCATGTGCGCGTGTGTGTTGAGATTAGTTTGATGCAGAGATGTATTTTTTTATGTTGTGTAGTCTTTTTTTTTCATGAGAGTAGATTTTGAGATGAAAGATTTTGCTCTGCTGTTGTTATTTTGTAGAGGAAAATGTTAAAAGTCAATGCTTTACTAGTTATATTTGGTGATGATAATTATGCATTTCTATTTGTGTTTACACTAAAGGAGTGTCAGTTCTGATCTGATTAGCTATTGATAAAAATATGATAAAAATATTACATATTTGTACAGATTAAAGTTCCAGCACAATGCTTTATTTTTCTACTTCTTTCATGTTTTAAATAGAGAAATGTAATGCTTAAAAAAAGAGTAATGTTTAAAAAGGTGCAATGTTTAAAAAGTATTGTTTAAAAGTGTATGTTTTTGGAAAATTGCCATTACAGACTGGACCTGAATGAGTGAACATCGTGTCCGTGTTTCTGTTCAATATCCCCCCCTCTACAGGGGTGTAACATGGACACCCTTATGCTTGAACATGGTGTTCGTTATGGACTACTAATTACTAATTACTAATACATTACTTCATAAAACTATTGTATTTGTTTTTAGTACATCATAGTATATTGTTTTTCAAACAATGTTTTTTTTTTATCTAAAAGTGTGTTTTTCTTTTTAAAAGGTGTGTTACATGTTCAATTGTGATGATTTGAGATAAAGTCGTTTGAGTTGAGGTTGAGATACTTGTGTGTTTGGGCAGTTGCAAGATCCTACTTTTTCCTTTTGTTTAACCAGAAATTGATCATTTTGTGGCACATTTGCATTCAATGGAAGCCTACAAAAAGTCTCAAATGAAGTGGTCCCCAACACAAAACAAAATCAACCAGCAAACAGATGTAAGGAAATGGATTGACTGATAAAAAAACCAAATTCAGACCACATGCATGGCTAACACAAAAAAGGGCTTCATCCAGACTGGAATGTTCCACAAAGTAATACTTTTTTTATTCAAGAAATTGTGACAAAATCTGTACAAAAACATTTGTAACTTAAATGTTTGCACAACACTTTTATCGCTTTTATAAAAGCACAAATAAATATTACATATCAGCAGTGATGGGCAAGCTGCTTGGAAGCTACAGGGGAAGCTATCCCCAGAGAATTGTAGCAAGCTACACTACAAGCTACATGGCAAAAGTAGTGTATAAATATATATATATAAATATATAACTTAATGTACAACTTTCCACCAAACAAGAGAAACAATTCTCAGTTTGATTGTTTATAAAAAACAAACACTTGAAACACTAGAAACATGCCCTTTGTCTGGCTTTCTAACATTTCTTTTAAATTGTGTACCATGTACAAAAGGAGAGAAAAAACACACATTAATAATGATGAATAAACACCATAATATGTACTCTAATGGAGACTTTTCAGCACAGGATAAATTATTGTTTTAACAGAAACCACAGTGGCAAAATGACAATAACTTGGCCAAAAAAACAAACTATTTGTCTCACAAAAGAGACTTTAGGGGGGAACTGAACTTTTTTTTTTAAATTTTGCCTATTGTTCACAATCATTATGAAAGACATGACGATGGATGGATTTTTAAAAAATGCATTCTAACTTGTAAATAATCGTAAATAAAAGTCAGCTGACAGGGGAGCCATTGGGAGGTCCTCGATTTTGCCCATAAAACCCAAGAAAATAACCATCCAAAAAGCGCCAAAAATACTCCATTTACATTTTGTGACTTGAATATTAACCAAGTATTAGTGATATTGTCATTGTAAGCGCTAACGCAGACAAACTATTTATAGCGGAGCCGTGATCACTAGCATGTGTCCCTATGTTTACATCATTGAGTGGTCAGCTGTTTCCTCGCTTCCCTGCTCCTTGAAAGTTTATTATAGATCATAAATCATGAATCTCACCTGGATAGAAGAAGGCTGAGACAAATTCTAACAAGTTGGTACACCTTGACAGCCAATTTAGACCTGGTAATGGCGAGAATGACTTGAAAAGACGCTTGGCTCCACCTCCCTTTTCTTCGCGAGGATTATGAGTCGTTCTTCATCTAAACAGGAATATAACTAGATTCTATCAGTCAGCATCTTAATGACAGCAGACCTTGTACAGTAAGTGATGTTTTATTATGTTTGTCTGCTCTCATTAAGTGTGCAGTGAGTAATCAGTGATGTTGGAAGAAAAAGCAAGCGTTGTGATGTGTTTTTTAAATGAATGCACCGCCTATGCTTAAAATTATCAAATTATGTAAATATTACACCTTATTATACATGTGACTATTACTATATTACATATATACTTACATCATGTATATACAATCTTAATGGATCTGTTTAGATGTTTTTAAGAGCATTATAGGCAGAATAGAGTGTCTCCCTTAGGCTCCATTGTAAGCAGACTTTTGATCACATTTATTTAATATTTATAATACTTTTAAAAAATACGTCCGTCATCACGTCTTTTATAATGATTGTGAACGGTAGGCAAAATTCCAAAATAAGTGCACTTCCCCTGTAACAAACTCCATCTTTACATGTACAGAAATCAATAAAACTGAACATACACTAAACATATTTTTCTGACTGTGGAACAGAGTCAAACAAAATAAAATGATTCCCCAACTTCTACATTTTAAGTTCTTATATTGGTAATAATGTTAATGTAACTGAGAGTGTACATATGGAACTAAATGGCCCAATAAGGGTCCATTACTATTAACTGTCATTTAGCAGGGGACACCCTACAACTCCCTCTGGGGGTCCCCACACCCATTTTTTGACACTGAATTTATGCAACTGAATTTTTAACGTCCAGAAATCCTATAATGCTATTCATTTTCTCTACCTACAGTGAATGAAAAACAGCATATATCTATAATCTTGAGATAAAAACAATGACTTGCGTGTTGTTTGGGAACATTTGAGAATAGTTATGTGCAATAACACTTTGAACTCAACTCACCTTAATGTGTGTTCTTGAATGTGTGCTCTATGTCTTCCATGTCGAGAGCAGTTTCGATTTAGGCTTACAAGGTAAACAACTAAAATTAATATTTTGGGCATTGTTTTATCCAAACGCATACATTTGTCCAAATGTGGCCAAGTAGACGCATTGTGGGTTTCCAAGACGTTGTATGCATCGCTAAAAGCAAAATCTAAGGAATAGAATCCTTCTGCCATCTTCCACTATTTTTTTTTAAATTGCCCACTTGAATATTCCCTCTTCTCTTCTCCGACTCCCTCGTCGTCATTTGGGATGTGCGTGTATGTTGGGATTTCCCTTCCTGGTTCGATGACCCGCCCTATCTTGCCTCTGATTGGCTTGTTCGTAATGTTTTGCCCTAATCTTAACCAATCGTGACTCATCATATTAAACCAACCAATCATCTTGGATTTTTCCCATATATTTTGTCCCCTGCCTACAGAGTTGCACTAGTCCATTTCTCCCTTTCTTTTCTCTTTCTCTTCTCCTACTCTCTTCTTTTGCTGCTTGTAGCTAAGCTACCCGCTACATGGGTCTAAAAATAGCTAAGCTACGGAAATTGCGACTTGTTTAAAAAGTAGCAAAGTTACTGCCAAGCTACTGGGAAATGTAGTTAAGTTACGTAGCTTCGCTACAAGTAACAAGTTACTGCTTAAAACTGCGTTTCAGATGGTAGAGCGGCCGACCAGAAACTTGAGGGTTCTTAGTTCGAATCCCGCTTCCGCCATCCTAATTATTGCCGTTGTGTCCATGGGTAAGACACTTCACTCACCTTGCTCCCGGTGCCACCCCCACTGGTATAAATGTAACTTAAATGTAAATAATGAGTAAAGTGAGTTAAGAGAGAAAAAGCC
Organism: Nerophis lumbriciformis; assembly: GCF_033978685.3. Lineage (NCBI taxonomy): Eukaryota > Metazoa > Chordata > Actinopteri > Syngnathiformes > Syngnathidae > Nerophis > Nerophis lumbriciformis. Next base: position 1,379,016 of record NC_084581.2, read on the forward strand.
CTATATAAATATAGTTCACTTCACAAAGAAACATTTGCTTGGTAAAGTTCAGTGTGGGTTCACTGGATGAGAGCAGCGCTTCTCTTTGACCTTTCACCTGTCTTCACGCTCTTACTGCGCTCGTTCAAAGACGGGAGCTGACTCTATGATGGATGCTTGGCTCTAATGGCTACCAGATCGCTGATGTAATCTTCTTGGTTTTCCTACCTTCAGGACAGATGTCAGGTCCAAGGGTTTCATTATTGCCTCGTCTTTGCTTTGTTTGTTGGGGGCAGCTAGTTTCCATGGTAACAGCAATGTTGAGCCTGGAAAAAGTTCAGTGTAGGAATGCACTACATATGTATATAAACAATATGCTAGTGCTGTCAAATGATTACATTTTTCAATCAGATTAATCACACTTTTGGATTGTGATTAATTGCAGCAAATTATATGCACGCATAATTTAAATTATCTTTAAAAAAGACCCTTATATTTGGACAGAAATGCAATTTTATTGTTAGAATGCCATACAGGATTTTTTTTACTTGAATGCACGTCAGTTATTTGTTCAAAACCTGGTAACAATTTTATATAAAGTCCCATTCGGGTTTATTTTGAAGTATAATTTACCAGCAAGCACATCAGTCGGGGTCACCTCACTCATCTTTGCACTGACGTATGCATGAACCTGATCACTGACTTTATAGGAGCTTGTGCGCTCAAAATAAATTGCACGATTAATCTGGGTTTATACACAATTAATGCAATAATGTTTTGTAATTAATCACATGTGTTAACATGTTAACTTTGACAGCCCTAAATATACACAATTATAGTGTATGTGCTTGTTGTATTTTTATGTATTTATTTATGCAAAAAAATTATATTATACATATTATATTTACATTGCCAACTACTGACCTGGGATGCATGTTAAATTATGTTTACTTTACATTACATTGCATTTTAGTCAAAGTATGGGAACCCATTCATCCATCCATTTTCTACCGCTTGTCCCTTTCGAGGTCGCGGGCGGTGCTGGAGCCTATCTCAGCTGCATTGGGACGGAAGGCTGGGTACACCCAGGACAAGTCACCAACTCATCACAGGGCCAACACAGATAGATAGACAACATTCACCATTCAAAAGAATTGCAATCAAGAAAAATTAGCCTCAAAAGTCAAACAATCATCATGCAAGATTCAGCAGCAAAGATTTGCTTTTTCTATAGGCTTTTGGTGAGTTCTTTTTTTAGCGGGGTGATGATAACCATAGAACGGGAAATGGAACTGGCTAAGCAACAAAAAAGGCTCCTGTAAAACTACACTCGGTGGCAGTGTTGCTCGTCAAACACCTTCCTGTTCCCTTTCCATTACACGCCTTCAACCGGTGATTGTTTTTGCTATACTTTATTCTTATTTTGGAGTAATTCACTGACTTTTTTTTACGAATCTGTTAAAGGTTTTTTTTTTCTCTATAGTAATCTTGGGAAAAGAGAAACAGGGAAAGGTCTTGTTTTAAGCGGAATAATGAATACTTTATTTGCTCTATTAAAGATTTGTTTTACAGTGGTGAACATATTTGTACACTTGCAAGACAGTTTAAGATTTACATTTAAATACTCATTAAAACATTACCTGTACAGCTAATAAACGTTTGCAGATTGTTGTCACTTCAGGAAAGGCTCTGACTACAATATAAGTAGGGCTGTCAAATGATAAATATTTTTTAAATAAGATTAATCACAATTTGGAATTCGGGTGAATGAATCATCATTTACCACATAATTGAAATTCGCTTAAGAGAAGACCAGAAAATTTGTACACAAATGCAATTTCACTGTCAGAGTGTCACCCATGGACGTTTTCAAACGTTTAACTTGAATGCATGTCACTTATTTGCACAAAACTTGCCAACAGCTGTATCTAAAGTTCTCACAGGCTGGATTTTGGAGTGAAATTTGCCAGCGAGCACACCAGTCGGAGTCTTCTTACTCATTTTTTCACTGACATATGCATTGATCTGATCACTGACCGTCTAACGGTTAAGGTAAAAGAGCTTGTACGGTGATAATAAATTGCATAAATGAGTTATACTTGTATAGTGCTTTTCTACCTTCAAGGTACTCAAAGCGCTTTGACACTATTTCCACATTCACACACTGGCGGCGGGAGCTGCCATGCAAGGCCCTAACCACGACCCATCAGGAGCAAGTGGAGTGTCTTCCTCAAGGACACAATGGACGTGACGAGGTTGGTAGAAGGTGGGGATCAAACCAGGAACCATCAGGTTGCTGGCACGGCGACTCTCTCAACTGCGACATACCGTCTCTGCTGCATGATTGATCTAAGTATTAACATGATTAATGCAATACTTTTGTAATTAATTTTGACAGCTCTAAATACAAGCAATAAAAAATTAGTAGTTTTCCTTTATTTTACACTTATTTTCACACTTGACAGTTACTTGAAACATTGTCTTGACAGTTTTTAGGGTTATTAGTTTGAATGAACTGACTTTTTATTATTTTAAATGGGTCTTCTGTGGACAATTCAGCCTCATGTCAGCGACTCCCACACTTTGTTTCTGTGGATTATCAATCAGTTTCGTAAACTCATTTTCTTAATTTTTTTAAAATTCACACAATCCCACACAAAAAGCAATCCCAGTGTGAAAGCTTGACCCTCCCCTCCCAGAGGCCCGACTGGAGGCCATGGGTTAATTATCATATGCTTGAACTGGAGAGGGTTGGGGGAAGATGCCTGTTGGGGTGTCGGGGATCATCCCAGCTCCCTGCAGGGTGCAGGACTCGCCGCCTTAGTTCCTGGGGTCCAAAACAAGAAGAAGAAAAGTCCCCCTAGAATGTAAAGTAGCTTCTTCTATCACAGAACTGTGAATTGTACGGTCTAAAAATATACATCACACAGAGGAGGTAATTTGCACTTCATTTATTTGCGTCAATCACTCTGACATGTAAAGAAAACACACGGACTCCACAATAACAGACAAGTGATGTTTGAAAACAAACATGGTCCATTCCGCTTCCACGAGAAGCATAATCAAGTTTTGCTCAATTATACACATATCGATAAAAATATTACTTTTTTTTTGCACAGATACCCCACAATCTTTGCATTGAGACCGTGTCCCACCATACCCAGCAGATGACGCTGTCCTCAAAAAAGCTTGCAACTTCATTGGAGCCACATTGAATTTATAGTGCTGTTTTTGCAGTCATTTTTGTAGCGTGGGGTCTGCCTGAGTTAGTTTATGCAGTCTTTATCTGTCCTTTCACATCTTTGTGGGGCCGTAGAGCCTTAAACACAGAAGTTTGACGCTGCTCTTTGGTTGTCTGAGATTTAGTGGTTTAGTCCATCTGGCTTGGTGCGGGCAGTAGACTCCATAAGGAGGACCAGATTTCTCAATATCCTGTCATCTCATCCAGTTGTACTTGGAGACACCGGGGCACTTCCCTCCAGTGCATCCTAAATCTACCCTGAATCTCCCAACCTGAAGGATACGATTCATCTTCTTCTTAGAACCATAGTTGCCTGTAGATTCTGGTTTTGATGTTAAAAGACAAACTGGACACTCAAAACAAAGTCTATTAAATGCTACATACTGGACGTTCATGGTTAATGATTGCCAGGAAGTTCAAAACGAAAACAAAATGTTATTTTTCTCCTTGTACGACAAAAGCTACACACACACACACACGTGCCTTTCGTAACAATACAAAAAGTCCCTGTGAGTTAATTACCGCGAGGCACTAGAACCAGTCGGTAAGAATGTGAAACCTTGCACAGCAACCAGAAATTATAAATAGGCGAAACCAAGGAGAGTGCTCTGAACGCTTAGTGTAATGAAACCTAAGTTCAAAGCCCTGTGTTTTGCCACACAGCTGTCAACAAAGCTGTCCTGATATGGTACAAGCCTGGCAACAAACTATGCGTAAATCAGAAGCTCCAGAGCATTCTCCCCATTCTGTCAAGTCTTCTCCGTTTGAGAGAAACTTCCACAAGCTGTGAATAAATTAAAAAGGTTTGGTCCACAGCCCGGAGAATCGACGCTCAAACAAAGCAGAAGAACTTTTTCCAACTGCACCTGGAAAAGGTTTTAGTCCGCCTGTCCGACGACTGCCTCTTTTTGGCCTGCCGGCCCTTGTTCTTTATGGCGGCAAAGATGGCCGCATCGAACGCCTCCTTCAGGTTCTTCTGCGTGAGCGACGAGCATTCAATGTAGTCGGCAGCCCGGATCTTTTCCGCCATGTTCTGCGCCCGAGCGCTGGGCACAGGCTTGACGTTGGAGCGGTCCAGGTTGATGAGGATGTTGACGTCCAGAAGGAGGTCCGACTGCGTGCCGACGAGGATAATGGGCGAGGTGGGGTTGTAGGCGCGGATCTCTGGGACCCATTTCTTGGTGATGTTGTGGAAAGAGGTGGGGTTGACCATGCTGAAGCACAGGAGGAAGACGTCTGTGTGGGAGTAGGACAGCGACCTGAACTCGTCAAACTCTTCCTAAATGGAAAGAGTCATGAGTCAACTTTAGGATGAGTCAATCAACACATCAAGCACCCAAATTAAAGTTAAAGTTAAAGTACCAATGATTGTCACACACACACAAGGTGTGGCACAATGTGTCCTCTGCATTTGACCCATCCCCTTGTTCACCCCCTGGGAGGTGAGGGGAGCAGTGGGCAGCAGCGGTGCCGCGCCCGGGAAATCATTTTAGGTGATTTAACCCCCAATTCCAACCCTTGATGCTGAGTGCCAAGCAGGGAGGTATTGGGTCCCATTTTTATAGTCTTTGGTATGACTCGGCCGGGGTTTGAACTCACAACCTACCGATCTCAGGGCGGACACTCTAGCCACTAGGCCACCTAGCCTATGCATTTATTGTGCAAAACTCTTTGGCCGTGTTAGTTTGTTTTTTTTCCTGTTTGTGGTCTTAAATCTGCTCCATATATCAAAACAACACCCTTTGTTGTGAATGAGTGCTTTATAAATACAGTTGACTGACAGGAGAGCTCATTGTTAGTGACACAATGAGGGACATTGTTCCAAAAAGCAGCATGGAAGCACAAGATTGTCGAGATAGAAAGGGAAATTTATGGAAAAAAGACTTTAGTAGTATAATTACTTACATTCCTATGGAACGGGTAATTGTTTAATAATAATTGTATGTAATTGAAATTACAATATTACAAGAAAAAGTCATTATTTTTTCTAAATCATTTGTAATTTTACAGGAAAAAAGTTGTAATATTATACGAAGAAAGATGCAATTTTGTGATAAAACATACATTTGTCAAGAACAAAAGTAATGATTATACAGTATATGATTAGAATACATGAAAATGCCGTAAAATATTTAATGAAAATAAAATGTGTAATTTGTAAAAAAAAAATAAAAGAGTTGTGAAAGAGTTCCAATAATGATAATAAATGGGCTAAAATACATTTCTGTCGGTCCTACCTGTCCTGCTGTGTCCACAAGCTGAACTCGGACTGGGATCCCATCAACTTGGACCTGACCTGTTGGGAACCGGTCGTGACTTAGATTAATAAATCAAATATGAGTTAATAATTAAACATTGTATATTAGTGTAAGTTGATCGTATTATACAAACAAACGTTTAACAAATGTCTCTTACCAGAAAAGACGTCGAAGCCAGTCTGCCGGTAGTCCACCGGGTAGCCGTTGGAAGTGTAGCTGACGATCATGCTGGTCTTGCCCACGGCTCCGTCCCCGACCAGCATGCAGCTGATGACGCCGGGTTCCAGCTCGTCCTCCCGGGTTAGCCCGCAAGCTGAGGGGACGCGGGACTCGTGGTAGAAGTACTCCATATGCGGTGGCATGTCGGGCCGTACAAGGAGCGTTTGATGGCGGACTCAGTCAACCCCTACGGTCGGTACCATCCGGTTTGTTGCATTTACTCTGTCACAGGAGGGATGCGTTCTTCTTTTTATTGAACTTTCCACTCAGACAGGTTGTTTGTTTGCATAGCCACGCCCACTGGACAGCGGCCCTGCTCGCTTCATTAACAGCGGCATCTGGTGTCAGAAAAGAGCATTACATCAACTATGATCACATGACCCCCCCTTGTCACCTGACTCATCATCCACAGAATCCACACTGCTACTCGGAAGTTAACCTTTATTGGATGTTTACAATGTAATACTTTAATTCTATACAGATTGTCCATGTTTAAAATATACTAAATGTGCACTTTGGTTAGATTAAGCGGGTCGGTAAGTCCTTTTAGTGAATGCGCTGCTAGCTAGGCGGCTGGCTAGCTAGGAAGCTAGCTGCTCGTTCATGTCGTTTTAGCCTTTTTGCTTTTGGGATAAAGGGACGCCAGTTCGATTTTAAGTATGGCTTCAATCCTGGACGAGTACGAGGATTCACAAAACACCAGGCAAAGTGCGCAGCAGCACAGCCGCCTCTCGTCTGCTAACATCGGTATAACACACTCAGGTAAGCAGCAGTTTCTCCATAGAAGAATATTTGTGAGGATTCTAAGGAACACGTTGTGCTGCTCGTCCATCAGGCTTTGTCAATGTAAGACTAGAGGAGGAAAAGCCTATTTTCAACAAGCAGAGGATCGATTTTACTCCACCCGAGAAGATAAATCACCTGGCAGTCTGCAACAATCAGCTATGCATGAGCCTGGGAAAAGATACCCTGCTGAGGTAAATAACACAATCATAAACAAGCCACTCACTGGAATGGTCAGCTAGTAGGCAACTTTGTGATGGGCTTAAGATGGCAGATCAATGGCAAGCATATGATTAGTAGTCCTTGTCGACAGGGTTAATGTTTATTGGAGCTTTTCAAAGAGGTTGTTGTTGGAGATAAAAAACAAACAAACAAAAAAACAGACATAAATGTCTGCCTCTTTTCCAGGATTGATTTGGCTAAACCAGATCAACCCAATCAGATTGAACTGGGAAGGAAAGATGACAGCAAAGTACACAAGCTGTTCCTGGATCCCACAGGTAAGAAAAAGACCCAAGCAGAGGTCTTCAATATAAGGCCTGCGGAGATACGCATACTTTTTATGTGCATGTTTATTCGCCTGTCGCTTTAACGAGGACAAGCCGCACCTATTTCTGCTGGGCCAATCGGCCCCGTTTACACTAAGGATAAGGTTATCCAGGGTAAATCACACCTAACCTTATCCGTGTCCACACACAACAATGCAACCGTTTAAGAGCCCCGCCCCTCTCTGTCCGCCGGCGCAACGCGACCTAGTACGCATGCGCGGAAAATGCACACATCATAGTCATCTCCAGTGTTGCTTTGTGTGCAAGTTCTTAAATTTAACTTACAGTATCTGAACAATATCCAGTGTTGTGGTATTTCAATTAACTGGAATCCAGTGTGCTGTGGGGCCCTATCTAATCAAATCTTTATTAGACACGTAAACAATGTGATAAAGAACATTTTACATCAATCAAACTAGGGATCTAGATATCTGGTCAGGACACTCCTCACTCTTTTGCCTTCACCTTCATTGTCCATTCCTTTTTGGAGACTTTATATACTCTGGACCTAGACGTTGAGTCCGCGACATACATGGCGGACAATAACTGATACAGTCTGCTTTGCCAGTCCAAATGCATTTGCTGTTTTCCATAGTTTTCCCTCGACGGCCAGGTAATACAAAGCACACCCTACCTTTTTTATCATATCCACGGGAGCTCACATTCTCGTTGACTCTCCTTCGACAGATGGACAAAGTTTTTCGCTAAGTAGAATCACAGCTGACCCGTACATTGGAAAGTTCTCTTGCCGTCTGAAAAGTGTTGTATCCCAAATAACTGCAATCGCTTTCTCTTAAGGTATTCATGTAGGGACGGCGTGGCGCAGTGGAAGAATGGCCGTGCGCGACCCGAGGGTCCCTGGTTCAATCCCCACCTAGTACCAACCTCGTCATGTCCGTTGTGTCCTGAGCAAGACACTTCACCCTTGCTCCTGATGGGTGCTGGTTAGCGCCTTGCATGGCAGCTCCCTCCATCAGTGTGTGAATGTGTGTGTGAATGGGTAAATGTGGAAGTAGTGTCAAAGCGCTTTGAGTACCTTGAAGGTAGAAAAGCGCTATACAAGTACAACCCATTTATCATTTATGTGTGTGAGTTTCACTAGCGTCTGTACATGTAGAAGAAGGAGAAACACGGGCATGTCTGGATGACTCGCCTTCATACTTCCAGTGGTTAGCTCCGAGTCACAAAACCGCTTTATTATGAAGCTGGCTGTGGCGTATTCTTTCTGACGTCACTTCCTGTGTGGGGCGTGGTCATTTTGGCATCACTTCCTCTCCGGACTCAATTTGTAAACGATCAATGAGTCCATACAAAGCTAAGTGCTGGAGATTCAAGAAAAACACGGCGCACTTAGCCGTGTAAAACTTTGTCCGAGAAGGGGGACCTTAGACGCAGGTTTAGGTGGCTGAAACGGGGCTTAGGCTAAATAATTATTCGTTTAAGGGGTTAAACGACTTAGTGTAGACATGGCCTTGGCTCTGTCAGTTTCCTTGTGAAAAATGTTTTGTTTTGTAACAGAATTTAAAAAAAAAAAACAAGCAGAAGAGAGATAAGCTTTTTCTCCATCTCAAAAACCACAGGTTAACAATGTATGGCTTTAATTTAAAACTTAGTTTTATTGAAGCTATACGGAAAATGTTTAAGCACTAAAGTTGGGGGAAAAAACCTTGCGTTCACAATTGTCATATTTGGTCTGATTAAAACGGATTTAAGTTCATTGGGTCTGCAAATATGATGCGCTAGTCAACAGCACTGGACCACATAGGCGGGTCGAGACCACCTGATGGATAGTTCTGCTCTGCTTGCCATTGGGGCAACGTGGCTCAGATGGTAGAGTGGTCATCAAGAAACTTGAGGTTCCTGTTACGAATCCAGCTTGACCAGCATCCTCGTCACTGCTGTTGTGTCATCAAGCAAATCACTTTCACACAGCTTAATTTTTTTAAATGTTTGAATAACTATGACTTTATTGTCGTAATTCTGTGTCTTTGTTCCAATACTGTATTTATTTTGAGTGTGGCCCAGTATTCTTTTGTAGTTTATTTACATAAAGTGTGATGGGAAAATGTATATCTTAAAGGTATAACAAGTCATCTTATAAATTCTTCATACTATTTTTATTCCTGTATGTTGGGCTGTGCCATTAAATGATTGTGATTAATATCAGTTCGATCATGGTGATCAGCTGTTGGCATATATTACCCCGATCAAACATGGGGGAAATGTTTGTTATAGAGATACTGTAGTAGTAAAGAGTAGAGAAGCAACGATGCTCGGTATAATCCTCGATTAGCCAAATGTATTTGTAAAGTTACGCAGCAATATTTTCTTCGGGAGTCGGGACAAATTGTTGGCATTACCCTGCTAAAATGTACAGTTATAATAATTAAATGTACAGTTATAATAATTATATATAATACCGTATTTTTCGGAGTATAAGTCGCTCCGGAGTATAAGTCGCACCGGCCGAAAATGCATAATGAAGGAAAAAAACATATTTAAGTCGCACTGGAGTATAAGTTGCATTTTTTGGGGAAATTTATTTGATAAAACCCAACACCAAGAATAGACATTTGAAAGGCAATTTAAAATAAATAAAGAATAGTGAACAACAGGCTGAATAAGTGTACGTTATGACGCATAAATAACCAACTGAGAACGTGCCTGGTATGTTACCGTAACATATTATGGTAAGAGTCATTCAAATAACTATAACATATTGAACATGCTATACGTTTACCAAACAATCTGTCACTCCTAATCGCTATATCCAATGAAATCTTATACGTCTACTCTCTTACGTGAATGAGCTTAATAATATTATTTGATATTATACGGTAATGTGTTAATAATTTCACACATACGTCGCTCCTGAGTATAAGTCGCACCCCCGGCCAAACTATGAAAAAAACTGCGACTTATAGTCCGAAAAATACGGTAATATACTATATATTATATATCGCATAGGCCTACTTTGATTGCAAGCCAAGGCCAACAGCAAAGTTACCGCCACATTTCGTTCAGCGTAACATGTTGCATCCAACCTTACGCACTGCATTCTCTTCCATGTACGCACATCACCATCTTTCAGTGCAGAGTGCAATTCTATGAGCAAACCCACGTTACACAAAAACTACGTTATGCATAAATCATATAGCCTACTACCATGTCAATACACAAAGTAGAAAATCATTACATGTAATGCAATATATTGTGCCAAGCAAATACCACCCCATATGTGCCTGATGCACATACAGTACCAGAAACCGCAATTAGCCGTGCTAATGTTGGAACGCATTTCCTCAGCGTATCAGCATATTGAGAACGAAATAAGGCACTGACACTACCCATATCCACATAGGTTTTATTTGTCGAAAAGATATGTTGCCCTGTCAGTTGGATGACATATCGACATACAGGCTAACGGGCATATATTTCCCCCGTTAGCCTGTATGTCGATGTCTCATTGACCATGCTAAGCATTTGTTGCACGAACATACTAGCTTTGTTAGACAAGGTAGTAGACTGTATTGGACAATATAGTTTACATACGAAATGTCAATTTCCATTTATTACAAGTACTACGAAAACGTAAATGCCTGACTTACATATCAAGGAGGAAATTAGCAAGTTTGGCATCAGATAAAAAAATGTTCTCTGCCTTCAATCGTCTCCATCTTTCAAAGGCATCCCCGATACAAATCATCGTTTTGTTCCCGGCTTTGTAATGATTAAGTTGAGAATCGTAATAACGTCTGCCTTTTAGATTTATTAAGGTTTGACATGTTCAGTAACTTTACCAGTGACAGTAGCTTGACGAAGAGGGCGGTGCGTAACTGGCAACCTGGATGTGACACACTTACTGACTTTTTAACTGGTCAAACAGTGGATGACGGGGCATTGAAATGAAAACCATAACAATATTTCGGGGCTGTAAATCTAATTTTGGAAATGAGCATATCCTGGCTGAACTACCGTTATCAGTTATAAAGTTGTTCGAAAAGAACATGATTTATTAATGCCTTTTGACATATCAGGGCCATTTAATGATGACTTGGGATGAAATTATTACATATGACACCTTTTAAATAAAATAGTGAACATACTAGACAACTTGTCTTTTAGTAGTAAGTAAGCAAACAAAGGCTCCTAATTTGTCTGCTGACGTATGCAGTAACATATTGTGCCATTTCTCATTCTATTTTGTCAAAATTATGAGGGACAAGCTGTAAAAAATTATTATTAATCCACTTGTTCGTTTACTGTTAATATCTGGTTATTTTCCGTTTCAGCATGTTTTATCTACACTTCTGTTAAAGTGTAATAATCACGTATTATTTTGTTGTTTGGATGCTTTACATTAGTTTTGGATGATACCACAAATGTAGGTATCGATCCGTAACCAAGTAGTTACAGGATCATACATTGGTCATATTCAAAGACTTCATGTGTCCAGGGATGTATTTCTAAATTTTTAAACATAATATGAATTTTTTAAAAAAAAGGAAAAAGTATTTTGTGACGATAAAAAATATCGATGTAATCATAGTAGTATCGACTAGATACACTATTGTACTTGGTATCATTACAGTGGATGTTTGGTGGAGATCCACCCATGGCATTTGTTTACATTCAGGGGTGCTAGCTTGCTGTTAGCGGTTAGCTATCGTATTCTCCTACAGTGTGTAGTGAAGCATATTTAGCTATTCGTTGTCCTGCAGCGATGATATTTGTAAGAAACTTACTTTTTTCGTTGCCATGGAGACGAGGATTAGTGATTTAGAAGTAGCTAAAACACTGCCGACTGCGGATGGACTTTAGCGGCTAGCTCGTTAGCCAAGTCTTAAAGCACCTCTTCCTGAAGGCATTTCAGTGTTATAACTTCACCTTCATCTTTAGTTTTTAGGCCAAAATGCAACCATTCACCCTTTTCTGTCTACATACTGTGTCTGATTGTAAGTACTCCGTGATCGTGCGCTGCCGAACATGCTCCTCTGCTCGTAAAACCCAATTTCATGACGTGACGATGCGCCGTCTCACCCGTTAAGAAAGAAAAGAAAATGGGAAACTCTTAATTTTAATTTTTTGATTCATTAGTACCATGATAGTATACCAGTAACGGTATACCGTACAACCATAGTTTGTGTACGTGTGCGTGTGTGAATATGTTTTTGTCTGTGTGCGCGCGGCCGTCCCTGTCCACCGTCGCGAAAGTCAGGCTCGTCACAATGTTAATAACGCTATCAGCGTTGTGCGTCTTCCCTGTTACACAGCTGGAAGTGCAGACCAGAAGAATGAAATAAATAAATATAGCTAACACTAACAGAAGTTGAAACACAACATTTAGAAGGAGCAGCAACTTAAGGGACAGACTTGAGTCCCACTGACTGCTGCAGCTCACCAGTAATCCTGCCCTGAATGCGGACTCGCTGGCAGGCACAGAATGTTTTTACGACTGAACTACTGTATTGGTCCCGACTGGGAGAATAATCACACCTACTAATTTAATCGGGGGAAAAAAAGACATTTTTATATCAAAATATTTTTGAATCAAACTTTTTGTTTATGTGTTTGCTCTGATTAAACTCCTCTGATGTAACGAATACTAAAAAAAACTCTGCAGACGAGTTTTGTTCAAATCATTATTGAGTTTATGCAAACAAAAAACCATTTTGTTCCTGCAGTAATCAATAAACTTATTTTATTTGTTGGTACACATTATTTTACCGTATCCCAAATTCAAACGTCACTTCACTGTACTTTCATAAATATAAGCTACAGTATTTCAGTTTAAAAAAAACTCTCCACAATCTGGATCACCGCTTTCCGTTGGACAAACTACTGGTGAAAAGCACTGATGTATACAAGTAATCAAAGAATACAAACAATTAAAAGTGTTGTTTAGTAAACGTTAAATTGAAATACAAGTCTAGAGTATTGAGTACACCACTGATTATGTTCTTTACTGCAGAATGAACTTTGTGATGACGAGCTAAAAAACAAAAAAACCTTGAGAGGAAAGAAAGTTGTTCTCTTTACCCCACAAAACATACCGAAAAATAAGCAAAACTGTAGTAAATATAGATATGAACCAAATAACAGTTGTCAGCTGTTAGCATATATTACCTCCATCAAACATGGCAGCGCTCAAATTTTACCCTCGTCATTTGCCGTAATGCCCCCAAAAATTTACCAACATTTGCGGCAAGAACATGCGGTGACCGCCCTTGACTTTTTACTTGTTAATGGACAAGGGGTGTAACAGTAAACGGTATAATGATAATTTGCGATAATTCCAGACGGTTAGTAATACCGTTTAGTTTTTTAATGACCGAAAACCATCATTTATTAATGCATTTTCGGCAACACGAAGTGGGTGTACCCCGCCTACCGCCCGAATGCAGCTGAGATAGGCTCCAGCACCCCCCGCGGCCCCAAAAGGGACAAGCGGTAGGAAATGGATGGATGGACTTTGCTGCGGGGATTTCCCCTCGGAGTAAACGGAATCAAGCGCTTGGTTTATCATAATTTTCCCTCGCTTCCCGTCGTGCGTTTAAGAGCGCACTGCTGTGTTAAGATGGTGACAGGTGTGGACAATATTGGAGACAGTAGCACTTGTCCCCACACTAAAAGTATACAGCGCGCTATGTGTAACGTTATGTGAACGTTAGGAGAACGTAGTGGCATTGTTATGGGAACGTTAGTTTGTAACGTTCAAAGAACGTGAGGTTGTGGAGTTCTTGCTTGGTTAGCAGAACGTTAGCCAAGAACGTTTGGCAAGAACGTTTAGGGAACTGTTTAGGAACATGCTATTTTCGTCTGTTTTTGCTCTATATTGTCAGGACTAACACTCAAACACAAAATTCAACAATAATTCTTTATTAGTGATAATTATAATACAATAGAAATGGAATGCAGTGGTATTTACGTCTGTTTTTGTGCTATATTGTCAGGACTATAACAAACAGAAAATTCAACAATAATTCTTTATTAGTGATAATTATAATACAATAGAAATGGAATGCAGTGGTATTTACGTCTGTTTTTGTGCTATCTTGTCAGGACTGACACTCAAACAGAAAATTCAACAATAATTCTTTATTAGTGATAATTATAATACAATAGAAATGGAATGCTGTGGTCTTGGTCGTGCGCGTCAGTGTACTCCTGCCCCTTCTTGTTGGTTCTCTTCCTGGAAGTAAATAATTATAGATATTCACAAATACAACAAAGACAGCACTGGAATGTAGATGAATTGAATTCCAGAGGTGGGTAGAGTAGCCAGAAATTGTACTCAAGTAAGAGTACTGTTACTTTAGAGATTTATTACTCAAGTAAAAGTAAGGAGTAGTCACCCAAATATTTACTTGAGTAAAAGTAAAAAGTATGTTGTGAAAAAACTACTCAAGTACTGAGTAACTGATGAGTAACATACACACACATATCATATATATATATATATTAGAGATGCGCGGATAGGCAATTTATCTCATCCGCAACCGCGTCAGAAAGTCGTCATCCATCCGCCATCCACCCGATGTAACGTTTGATCTGAACTGCATCCGCCCGCCATCCGCCCGCCATCCGCCCGTTGTTATATATCTAATATTAATTAAAAAAAAAAAAAAGGGTGAAAACTACGCGAATTGCACCTTGTGCAGACAAGATTTTTCGATCGGACACGGAGGAATTAGCGATGTAAAAGACCACGTTGGGACAAAAAAAACACAAGTCTAATGCCGTTGCTAGCGATACAAGTGGAAAACTTTCAACGTTTTTCGTCGCCCAAACAGATTCTTTGGATGTGATAAATGCCGAAGTTTTATTTACGGAGGCAATAATTGAGCATGGACTTCCAATCGCACTGGCTGATCACATGGGACAGTTAATAATGTAATGCAACCTTTAAAAATCATTACGCGGTGATCGCGATCCCAAAAATAAACTTTTCTTGCATGATAATGTCCAGAAAATTTCGCTTTATATTACTATAGAGTCCTTTTAACGAATGAGTTTGATGGTTTATCACAAACCTTAAATGAAATTCCATGGCCACCGTCCTGCTCTCTATATCAACCAGGGTGAGCCCCACCCCTTTCGTGAGCGCACTGAGCGCGGAGTGACCCCTTTTACGCGCCCCCGGCAACAGGGGTGGCAAGCAGGTAAGCTGCGCGGGCGGAGCGCGCGGAGTGACCCATGTTACGAGCCCCCGGCCACGGGGGTGGCGGGCAGGTAAACTGCTTACCTGCTGCGCGTGACGCCGGCCGCGGCGAAAGCGGACGAGGCGGGGTGTCGGTGCGGTGGGCGCGGTAGTGACCCTGGACGTGCGTCGGGCCCTTCTCGCGGATCGCCTCAGCTACGGCTCCCGGTGGGGCCCTCTCGGGGGAAGGGGCCTCGGTCCCGGACCCCGGCGAGGCGTCCCTTCTCCGCTCCGTAAAAGTGTCCATCTCTTTTCTTTTTTTTTCTTCTGTTGTGGCATATGCAGCAGGTGCCTGCTCGTTTTTCGTATGTGGGTAACAACATTTAACTATGTATATATATTTCCCAATTGGTTTAACTGCCACCCGCAAAAAAAAAAAAAAAAAAAAAAAAATCTAATTAATCCGCCCGACCCGACCCGCGAGCCGATAAAATCTTATTTTTTTTTATTTCATCCGCCCGATCCGCGGATAATCCGCGGACTCCGCGGTTGTGTCCGCAAACCGCGCATCTCTAATATATATATATATATATATATATATATATATATATATATATATATATATATATATATATATATATATATATATATATATATATATATATATATATATATATATATATATACACACACACACACACACACATTTATATATATATATATATATATATATATATATATATATATATATACAGTATATAATTTATATTTATTTATTTTGCCGTTTTTGTTTACATGTTAAAGGTGTTTTAATGAATATACATGCATGTTTAACACATATAGATTCCTTTCTTTCATGAAGACAAGAATATAAGTTGGTGTATTACCTGATTCTGATGACTTGCATTGATTGTAATCAGACAGTAGTGCTGATAGCGTCCACGTTTTCAAATGGAGGAGAAAAAAGTTCCTCCTTTCTGTCTAATACTACATGAAAGTGGTTGATTTTTGGCATCTTATTTGTCCAGCTTCCGTATTCGTTTTTATACACTTTACAAGAAATACATTGGCGGCAAACTCCGTAGCTTGCTAGCTTGTTTGCGCTGGCTTTCGGAGACTCTTGTTTTGAAAGCGCAGGCGCGATGGAGCGGCACTTTTATTGTGAAGACAGGAACTGTGCAGTCAGTCTTTAGGCTTTTGACGGGATGTACGGTTGAAATAAAATGGTCTTTTTTCCTTCACACTTTTGATTGATTGATTGAAACTTTTATTAGTAGATTGCACAGTACAGTATATATTCCGTACAATTGACCACTAAATGGTAACACCCCAATAATTTTTTCAACTTGTTTAAGTCAGGTCATGTGACCGTCTGGCTCTGTTTGATTGGTCCAACGTCACCAGTGACTGCATCTGATTGGTGGAACGGAGTGAACGTCACCAGTGACTGTATTTGTTGAAACGCAGGCACTATGAAGGTCTGTCTGACAGACCAAAACAAACAAAGCGTGCATTAACAGATCGATAAAAAATAGTAGCGAGTAGCGAGCTGTATGTAGATAAAAGTAGCGGAGTAAAAGTAGCGTTTCTTCTCTATAAATATACTCAAGTAAAAGTAAAAGTATGTTGCATTAAAACTACTCTTAGAAGTACAATTTATCCCAAAAGTTACTCAAGTAGATGTAACGGAGTAAATGTAGCGCGTTACTACCCACCTCTGTTGAATTCAATTAAAACATGGCATAATTTACTCCTTGTTTACCTGCTCAATGCTCACTGGTCTCACTGGCGTTTGCTTGGTTCTTTTCCCTTTCCCTGTTTTCTTCTTCTTCACTTCCTGCAAGTATTTATACTGTCCATTCCCTTTGTACACCTCCCTTTGCCCTTCTTCGCCGTCGCTTCCTGCAAGTGTTTATAATTGCAAATTCAACACAGAACTGGGATCTTCATGAATTGATTTAAAACATTGGCATAATTACTTTATCATTTACCTGGTCACTCATCTCACTGTCCATTCCCTTTGTACACCTCCCTTTGCCCTTCTTCGCCGTCGCTTCCTGCAAGTGTTTATAATTGCAAATTCAACACAGAACTGGGATCTTCATGAATTGATTTAAAACATTGGCATAATTACTTTATCATTTACCTGGTCACTCATATCACTGTCCTATTCCTTTGTACACCTCCCTTTGCCCTTCTTCGCCGTCGCTTCCTGCAAGTGTTTCAATCAATCAATCAAGCAATGTTTATTTATATAGCCCTAAATCACAAGTGTCTCAAAGGGCTGCACAAGCCACAATGACATCCTCGGTACATAGCCCACATAAGGGCAAGGGAAAACTCACCCCAGTGGGACGTCAATGTGAATGACTATGAGAAACCTTGGAGAGGACCGCATATGTGGGTAACCCCCCCCCCCCCCCCCCCCCCCCCCCCCCTAGGGGAGACCGAATGCAATGGATGTCGAGTGGGTCTGACATTATAGTAAGAGTCCAGTCCATAGCTTCTCTAATTGTTACCGGGAGGGCATTCCATAGTACTGGAGCCTGAATAGAAAACGCTCTATAGCCCGCAGACTTTTTTTGGGCTCTGGGTACAGTATTACAAATGAACGCAGATTTCTTGCCGGGACATATGTACAATACAATCGAGTGTTTATAATTGCAAATTCAACACAGAACTGGGATCTTCATGAATTGATTTAAAACATTGGCATAATTACTTTATCATTTACCTGGTCACTCATCTCACTGTCCATTTCCTTTGTACACCTCCCTTTGCCCTTCTTCGCCGTCACTTCCTCTTAATTCCTCCTCTTCTCCTGCAAGTAGTTATAATTGCAAATTCAAAAGACATGCAGTGGAACTTCATTAAAATGGAATTCAAAATTGGGATATCTTATCATAATTCTCCGTACCTCAAACTTTGAACCTCCCTTTCGAAAAGTGGCCAGTTTCAGGACCTCTCCAAGCTCACAATCTACTTCAGCTGTGGTCGTCTGTTTGTGAATACCCCTGCATGCCTCTGGAATCACCAGCACAATTTAGAATTCCCTTTAGAATAAATACCGTAATAATAACAGCTAGATCGACCTTGTGAGCATACATGCAACATGTTCAAAGATGCAAACCTATTATTAACACTTACTTATTATTATTCTGTAAAAGGGCAAGTCCTCAAATGCCACTTTGCCTGTCTTTCCACGGAGACCAAGCTGCTCCAGGACTTTGTTTGTGGCAATTTTCCTCAGCATTGTCCTCACCGTGTCTGCCAAATTCTGCCCACCAAGAGCAGTAAGAGCTTTCACCTATACAAATAAATAAACAACAATATTGTACTTGATTAGAACATGTTTTTTGATAACTAAACAAAATAATTTTGCAATGGGGAATTAAAACTAATTACCAGCTGCTTTCTGAGCAGAAGATCAGTGTCGAGCTGTTCACTGAAGGTCTTAAGCTGCTCAAGAGTCTCGAAAGGCTTCTCAATGAGATCTTGAACATCCACAGCTTCTGGCCCCACAGACTGTGCTGCCAGCCCTCTCAGCATGCGCATAATTTCTCCCTGGTTCTCAACTAGTTTTTGAACTTTCATGTTTAACTGGAAAACTGCAAAGACAACAAAAGTCAAAGAGGTAATTCGTATTACTGCCCGTTGTAACAGCCTGTTTAACACCACCTATCAACAGTTAAATAGCCAACTAACGTTCACTTTCAAGGGCATTCCTGCTGCTTCTTGGAGTGGTCTGGTACTGACTCGTACTGGTTGGAGTGGTTTGGTACTGGCTTGGGCTGGATGCATGATTCCTGTCTGGACTGAGCCTGTAAGTGCTGCTTCTCGCTGGGCTGTGAGGTCGGCCTGGATGCCTTGGAGTGGTGTAGTATTGGCTGGTACTGGCTGAAGTGGTCTGGTACTCGCTGGAGTTTGGAAAGTTCAATGGTGGGAGCACTGGCAGTGGGGGTGCCTGGATGAGGATCTGTAATTTCTCTTTTCTGCACTTCTTTTTTGGCCGAATTTCCTCTTCGCCTAAACCAACGAAGACAATAACATTTATGCACCACTAAGTAGTGTTTGAGTATTGTAAGTAAACAGTTTTGAAAAGTGACTAACCGTCAGCATCAAACACATCTTCCTCATCGTTTCTATAACGTTCAGGGGTGATGTGGCTCCATTTGGTTGACATTTCTTCTTCCTCTGGGCTCGAAAACATTTCAGCTTGTTTTTCATATTGAAGGGCCTTGTCAAAGTCTTCTGCAAAATGTCAAAGTATGCTGATGACTCAAGATGAATTATGTTGTTTAAGATATACATGATATGACTTTGACAATATTCCCTTACCAGTCAATGTTTTCCTGAAAACCCGAATTGGCAGCCTATCCCAGACTTCTTTGTCAGGAATCTCAGCTCTCCGGATTCTGGAGTGGGTAGGATTTGGCTTTGGCCAATAGCAGAAGCTATTCTGAAGATAAAATAATCCAGACCTCAAAATATCTTCAAAGCAGTCACTATCACTCTCATTTTCTGAATCAGATGACAAGGTGACATGATGGTCGATTAGTCTCCAATCAGAATCATTTTCATCAGGCTCATCACTATCAGGGCCACTGTAGGTGGCATTGTCAGCACCCGCGGCAGTGCAGGAAGCAGTCTCCGCAGCATCCATGTACTGAAGGGTTGTCACTGTTTCTGGAGTTGTAAAGATTGTCGTGTCATTCTCTTGCTCGCTATCATCACTCTCTAATTCTAAAGTTGACTGTCGGCATTGCTTCTTCAAATGCCTAGTTGTGGCAGCCCATCTACGCTTATAAGCCCTCTGTTGAAACTTCTTCATTGTGTTGTTTATTCTATAAAAACAAACAAACAAGGAAAATGGGTTGCCCTATTATCGCCCACATTTTTACTATATTTTGCTAAAAACATCAAAATTAATTGTATTTTTATTTGTATTTTTTTGTGACTCCTTATTACATCCAGCCATAGAATTATACATTAAAATAAACATATTTGAAATAATTGATTTTAAATTATCATAATTATTCATTTAAAATGACCATATTTAATTATTAAAATAATAGCTTGTTTATCAACAACTTTAGCATTTTATTCATTAAATTTTGAAACTCTCAGAAGCCAAGTTATGTTATATTCCTTAATATTTATTTATGCAAGTTTGAAGTGTCAATTATCTAAACAGTTTTGTTTGCATATTTTCAGGATGTAGATATACAGGTAAAAGCCAGTAAATTAGAATATTTTGAAAAACTTGATTTATTTCAGTAATTGCATTCAAAAGGTGTAACTTGTACATTATATTTATTCATTGCACACAGACTGATGCATTCAAATGTTTATTTCATTTAATTTTGATGATTTGAAGTGGCAACAAATGAAAATCCAAAATTCCGTGTGTCACAAAATTAGAATATTACTTAAGGCTAATACAAAAAAGGGATTTTTAGAAATGTTGGCCAACTGAAAAGTATGAAAATGAAAAATATGAGCATGTACAATACTCAATACTTGGTTGGAGCTCCTTTTGCCTCAATTACTGCGTTAATGCGGCGTGGCATGGAGTCGATGAGTTTCTGGCACTGTTCAGGTGTTATGAGAGCCCAGGTTGCTCTGACAGAGGCCTTCAACTCTTCTGCGTTTTTGGGTCTGGCATTCTGCATCTTCCTTTTCACAATACCCCACAGATTTTCTATGGGGCTAAGGTCAGGGGAGTTGGCGGGCCAATTTAGAACAGAAATACCATGGTCCGTAAACCAGGCACGGGTTGATTTTGCGCTGTGTGCAGGCGCCAAGTCCTGTTGGAACTTGAAATCTCCATCTCCATAGAGCAGGTCAGCAGCAGGAAGCATGAAGTGCTCTAAAACTTGCTGGTAGACTGCTGCGTTGACCCTGGATCTCAGGAAACAGAGTGGACCGACACCAGCAGATGACATGGCACCCCAAACCATCACTGATGGTGGAAACTTTACACTAGACTTCAGGCAACGTGGATCCTGTGCCTCTCCTGTCTTCCTTCAGACTCTGGGACCTCGATTTCCAAAGGAAATGCAAAATTTGCATGGTTGGGTGATGGTTTGGGGTGCCATGTCATCTGCTGGTGTCGGTCCACTCTGTTTCCTGAGATCCAGGGTCAACGCAGCCATCTACCAGCAAGTTTTAGAGCACTTCATGCTTCCTGCTGCTGACCTGCTCTATGGAGATGGAGATTTCAAGTTCCAACAGGACTTGGCGCCTGCACACAGCGCAAAATCTACCCGTGCCTGGTTTACGGACCATGGTATTTCTGTTCTAAATTGGCCCGCCAACTCCCCTGACCTTAGCCCCATAGAAAATCTGTGGGGTATTGTGAAAAGGAAGATGCAGAATGCCAGACCCAAAAACGCAGAAGAGTTGAAGGCCACTATCAGAGCAACCTGGGCTCTCATAACACCTGAGCAGTGCCAGAAACTCATCGACTCCATGCCACGCCGCATTAACGCAGTAATTGAGGCAAAAGGAGCTCCAACCAAGTATTGAGTATTGCACATGCTCATATTTTTCATTTTCATACTTTTCAGTTGGCCAACATTTCTAAAAATCCCTTTTTTGTATTAGCCTTAAGTAATATTCTAATTTTGTGACACACGGAATTTTGGATTTTCATTTGTTGCCACTTCAAATCATCAAAATTAAATGAAATAAACATTTGAATGCATCAGTCTGTGTGCAATGAATAAATATAATGTACAAGTTACACCTTTTGAATGCAATTACTGAAATAAATCAAGTTTTTCAAAATATTCTAATTTACTGGCTTTTACCTGTGTGTGTGTGTGTATATATATATATATGTATGAAATACTTGACTTGGTGAATTCTAGCTGTCAACATACTCCTCCCCTCTTAACCACGCCCCGCCCCGCCCGCCCCCACCCCCTGAAATCGGAGGTCTCAAGGTTGGCAATGCTCAATAGCTTCAGTTTCTTCTTCAATTTCGTTTTCGCTACCTGCCTCCACACTACAACCATCAGTTTCAATACATGCGTAATCTGTTGAATCGCGTAAGCCCCTGAAATCCGAGTCTGAATCCGAGCTAATGTCGCTATATCTTGCTGTTCTATCCGCCATGTTTGTTTGTATTGTGACGTCACAGGAAAATGGACGTTTGTATATAACACTTTTTTAGGGATATTGCGTAATGGGTACAATTTTTAAAAAAAACTTCGAAAAATAAAATAAGCCACTGGGAACTGATTTTTAATGGTTTTAACCCTTCTGAAATTGTGATAATGTTTAACAGAACGTTCAGGCAACATTCGTGCCATATGGACCTCAAAATATGACACTGACGGGGCAAATTATTGTTTAACTAGGCTACAGATAGATCCACCCTTCTTCAGAAGTCATTCGTTGGTATTTGGAAACTATATAACAGCCAATATGCACGAGAAATGCATGCTAGTTTATATGGTGCCGCGCGGCAGTTGAGCATGGCTCGCATTTGACACAACGCTAAAACCGTAAAATGGTCTGAAATTAATCATGTAGGGTAGAAATTGTTACACAAAAACGTGCTTCATATTTCACTCTTTCTATCTACTTACATGTGATCAATGGATGGCGCACCGTATTGCCTGATTATCGGGGTTCTGGAATTTGCAGCGTTGTCGAGCTTCGTCTTTGTCCCACGGAAGCTTCTACGCGCATGCGTGCAGCCTTGACTCAGCTCAGCTGACGTCAGATTTGTTCGAAAAACACAACACGTTCGCGGAACGTTAGGGAAACGTTACTACATAATGTATATAAAGTAAATTTGCGAAAAAAAACATTTCGAAAAGCCTAACGGTCGCTGTTTCCATTGCAGGCAAATATTTTGTGTGTCAGATAGGTTTTGATATGTTCTGAGAATGTTCTTAGAATGTCTCATCTTGCATAACCAAACGAGAACCATACAGTAACGTTACGCTAACGTTAGTTGTTACCTGGGCGAAGGCGAAAACTATTTGATGTTTTGCAGCAGGCGATGTGTCGTGAACGTTGTCACAACTTGAATTATAAAGTCTTTACTTTGTTTACTGGGACGTTCACTCCTCCTTTATTGAACTACAAACTGTATCAGTGTTCAAATAACATCAATACTAGCTATAATATTTTGTCATCTCATCGAATTGAATGCAGGCGGTGAAGATTGTTTATTCGATGTATGAGGTATCACTCTGGGTTTTTTGTTGTTGTTGGCCTAACTGTTGTACTGAAACACTCGGGAGGCGTTGGAGAAGAACAAACCTTGTTTATTAGACTTCATCTTCATTAGCCAAACTGCTTTGAGTTTTATTTTGATATCAAAAAGTAAACACCAGGTTTTGTTTACATTAATTGTGTTTTTGTGTCACTTCAAAAATCATTCATGTGACATCATTTTGTTAATGTGTTATTGTGTATGGTTAATTCCTATACGACATATTTCTGGTCAAACTCATAATGGATCTGTCCCGATACATCATCTAGATGATGTACATAACTTAAAAAAAAAATTAAAACTCTCTCTATCAAAATGTAAAAATAGAGATAAAGGCATCATGTAATGACAAAAAGCTGACAAGTTGATGTTATTAAAAAATAAAAATAAAAAATAATATTTGTCTATAAATATATGGATAACGTTTATCTGTAGTCTTTTTATTAGACATTACAAATGATATGATGGTATTATGTTCACACCCCAACACTGCTTTACTTAACAATCAGTAATCATCAATCAATCAATCAATCAATGTTTATTTATATAGCCCTAAATCACAAGTGTCTCAAAGGGCTGCACAAGCCACAACGACATCCTCGGTACAAAGCCCACATAAGGGCAAGGAAAAACTCACCCCAGTGGGACGTCGATGTGAATGACTATGAGAAACCTTGGAGAGGACCGCATATGTGGGTAACCCCCCCCCCTCTAGGGGAGACCGAATGCAATGAATGTCGAGTGGGTCTGACATAATATTGTGAGAGTCTAGTCCATAGTGGATCCAACATAATAGTAAGAGTTCAGTCCATAGTGGGGCCAGCAGGACACCATCCCGAGCGGAGACGGGTCAGCAGCGCAGAGATGTTCCCAGCCGATGCACAGGCGAGCGGTCCACCCCGGGTCCCGACTCTGGACAGCCAGCACTTCATCCATGGCCACCGGAACTGTGCCCCCCGCCCTCCACAAGGAAGAGGGGAGCAGAGGAGAAAAGAAAAGAAACGGCAGATCAACTGGTCTAAAGGGGGGTCTATTTAAAGGCTAGAGTATACAAATTAGTTTTAAGATGGGACTTAAATGCTTCTACTGAGGTAGCATCTCTAATTGTTACCGGGAGGGCATTCCATAGTACTGGAGCCCGAATAGAAAACGCTCTATAGCCCGCAGACTTTTTTTGGGCTCTGGGAATCACTAATAAGCCGGAGTTCTTTGAACGCAGATTTCTTGCCGGGACATATGGTACAATACAATCGACAAGATAGGACGGAGCTAGACCGTGTAGTATTTTATACGTAAGTAGTAAAACCTTAAAGTCACATCTTAAGTGCACAGGAAGCCAGTGCAGGTGAGCCAGTATAGGCGTAATATGATCAAACTTTCTTGTTCTTGTCAAAAGTCTAGCAGCCGCATTTTGTACCAATTGTAATCTTTTAATGCTAGACATAGGGAGACCCGAAAATAATACGTTACAGTAGTCGAGACGAGACGTAACGAACGCATGAATAATCATTATCATAATCATAATCATGATTTCAATATTGATAACAATAATCTTAATTAGTGCCCTAAAATATGAGCCCTCCTTTAAGGCAACACTTGCCTTGACCTTAAGAAGTTAAAATTCGTGGCTTGACATGGCGGAAATGTCTGTTACAAGATACTGCAGTAGTAAACAGTAGGGATGCAACGGTACTCGCTATAAGCCAGCACAGGACAATTGGCCTTTAATTTAAAAAAAAGTGATATTAATCGAGATTGGATGATATGAAAAAAAAATATTGTGATCTTTTTTGCCATATTGCCCAGCCCTATCTGTATTTACGTTTTTAAATATTATATTTTAACATATTGTGTATTACATCAACTTTCAAGTAGGGGGTCGTCGCACCATACAGTAGGTGTGATGAGCAGTTGGGAACTTTTTGCAGAAGTCTCAATATTTAATCAGACTCCCCTGCTGCTTTGTCCCCTAACAACAACCTATAGGGGACCTGAAAGTAGGGATGGGTACCTGTAAATCGATATCAATACCAATTTTCAGTACATTTGTGTGTTGACGTCATAATAAATGTTCATATTTTTTTATGTAACATTTAACAGTAATAACTGTTGTCCAGTTGTTATTTTTGGTTTTCTTACCATTCATTTAGTCTTAGGTGTGTTGCCATAGGCAATAAGTAGTCTTTGCCATTAAGTTGAGTCTTGTCTTTTGTTGAGTCCTACAAAGTGCTTGTACAGTGCTTCCGGAAAGTATTCACAGTGCTTCACTTTTCCCACATTTTGTTATGTTACAGCCGTATTCCAAAATGTAATAAATTAATATTTGCCCTCAAAATTCCACACACAATACCCTATAATGACAATGTGAAAGTTGTAGAGCTTTTTGCAGATTTATTAAAAAAAATGATAATAATAAATTACATGTACATAAGTAGTCACAGCCTTTGCTTAGTACTTTGTTGATGCACCTTTGGCAGCAATTACAGCCTTAAGTCTTTTGCCACAAGCTTGGCACACCTATTTTTGGACCGTTTCACCAATTCCTCTTTGCAACATCTCTCAAGCTCTATCAGGTTGGATGAGAAGTGTCAATGCACAGCCATTTTCAGCTCTCTCCGGAGATGTTCAATCAGATTCACGTTTGGGGCTCTGGCGGGGCCACTCAAGGACATTTACAGAGTTGTCATTCCTTTGATATCTCGACTGTGTGCTAAGGATAGGGTTGGGCCGATAAAACAATATCGATATCAATATAAAATGTGTTTGATAAAACATCTGATATAAACTTACAGTATATTTTTGGGTCGGAAGAAACCAAAAATTATGAAGCAAGATTCGTTGCATTGAGTCACTCGCGCTCTGGGAACCCACCTCAACAGGATACAGGAAGTGTCACGCTAACAGCCAATCAGGTAACAGTAGAGGTGGATTATCGATTTTTAGATGCATCGCAATTCGGACATGGACGATTATGAAATTGATTAGTAAACGTCAATCAATAATTTATTTATCTAATGTAAATAAAGTAATGCAGACCGTTATAAAATTTGTCTGACTGCAGCGAGCCACCTCACCAAGAGATTCGATCAACTCCTTTTATTATAGGGCATTTTTGTTCCAGTTTTAAACACATTTCCATGAATGTGATGGGAATTTCTTATCAAAAATGCTGTTTTTAAAAATTGCAAGTGATAAACGCTTATTTAGTGAAACAAAAAGAAACGTAAAACTGCATTAAACTGCAGACATAAATTAAAGATGCATCAATAATCGATTTCAATTGAATTGTTGGAGTGAGAAAATAAACTGTAATATCTTGATATATCAACTCAATAACAGAAACTTGTCTTTAGTTTTGTTGGTTTTAATGCAGACGGTGCGGGAACATCCTGATACTCCCAATGTGTCGGTTTAATGAGCAGTTTCCCAAACTACTCTGTGTAGTGTTCAATAGCTTATACACTACTGCCATCTAGTGTCTCAAAACTACAACTACCTTCAAATTTACTGCAATTATTTTACCACCTGTCTACCAGACACCTACTCCACTGAAAAATAGCACCCTTGGTAAGTTGTAAATTGTATTACTGTATTTTTTGGCAGGCTTAATGAAGTTATAGAAATATCAATAATTATCGATATCGATCAATATAAAAAAACATATATTGTGATACTGTTTTCAGCCATATCGCCCACCCCCAACCTATTCACTAGTCTGAGTTCAAGAGTGCTCTGTAGCAGGTTTTCATCCAGGATTATTGATGCATTTCTCTATCCTGACTAGTCTCCCATGTCCTGTCACTGAAAAACATCCCCAGAGCAACTAAATTTACCACAGGTGGACTCCGATGAATCTGTAGGAACCAATCAAGGATGATCAGTTGAAACCGGATGACCTGAACTCACTTTTGAGCTTCATGGCAAAGGCTGTGAATACTTGTTGTATACATGTGATTTCTTAGTTGTTTTTTTTATACATTTTCTAAAATTTCTTTTAAAAATGACATAGTAAGACAAAAATTAATTAATTCCATTTTCGAATAAGGCTGTAAAATAACAAAATGTGGAAAAAGTGAAGCGCTTGGAATACTTTCTGGAAACACTCTTCTCTAAGTATTGTACTTGTTACACACCAGCTGTTTAAATGTAACGTGCATCTTAGTTGTAGTTTTCATTAACAAATTTAGAGGTGTTGAAATCCCTATGTAAGACTGCTAATGCTAATTAGTAGAATGTACAGTATATGTCGTATCAAATGTAAATTAGCATTGAGCTAGCGCGTATCAAAAAGTGACAAACTTGAATTTAATTTGAGGGATGTTTTGTACTAAAATGAATTAATGAAAAATACTTTTTTGTTTTTAAGTCAAAATTACTAATGTAATGTAATTAAAAAATAATGTGTGCATATCTTTGTGATAGACCACCGCCTGGGATTTGATCCCTTACCAGCCCAGGAAGGACTAACGCTGTGCGGCAACGGGGACAATGGTTTTATATTGAAGGGGCAGGGAATACGTTTGGGGTAAAATTTAATATGAAGCGCTCTTCTCATTCATTAAATTACATTTTACATGCGCTCAGTGTGTGATCAGTGTAAAGGGAGGGTTTTACGAGAATTTATACTATGTAGTACCGACGGAATTCAGTATATCTATAAAGTACTGAATTTGGTACCCATCTCTACCTAAACGCAGATGTGGTCACCCAAAACATCCTAAGAAATACCTTTTTTTAATGTGTAATCAAAAATAAACTGCTCAAGTTCCATGTCTTCATTTCAGGCATTGTCTTTCTTAGTTAGGAAAGACAACAAATACATGTAAAAATAACCCTTTGGGAGTCCTTATACAATGGGCCATGCGGGCCCTAAAAAAAAGAAAAGAACAAAGATTTGTATTGGAGTAGAGTATTTTTACCACATGGGAATCTGTTGTTTCTCTTCAGGCTCCCACTTGCTGATCAGCATGAGCACCAGTGAGTGTCTGTACCTGAACAGAAACACACAAAAAGTGCGCAGTTTGTCTCGCTGGCGGGGCCACCTGGTGGAGAGCGTGGGCTGGAACAAGCTGCTGGGCAACGAGACCAATACGGGGCCCATCCTGGTTGGCACCCGCCAAGGCATCATCTTTGAGGCTGAGATCTCTGCGGCCGAGGGGAGTCTCTTCAACACCAACCCTGACCAGTACCTCAGACAGGTCAGAGCGTGGTTGTGGTGCATCTTTTCAACACAATAGTGCACAAATAACACTTTTCCTTCCGGGAGGCAGGTCCACTCCTTGGAGGAAGACGGAAGGCCAGGGCCGGTCTGCTGCTTGGAAGTGGAGCGTGGTTTGGAAAACAAGTACTTTATCATCGCCACCACCCGCAAGCGCTTGTTCCAGTTTGTAGGCAAGGTGGCCGAGGGCTCGGAGCAGCATGGCTTCAGCTCCATCTTCACGCAGAACCAGGACATGTTGCCTAGTTTCCAAGAATTCCCGATCAACATGGGCTACAGCGAGATCACCTTCTACACCTCCAAGCTTCGCACCTCCCCCAAAGCCTTTGCCTGGATGATGGGTAACGGAGTTCTCTACGGGCAGCTGGACTATGTCAGGCCGGACTCCTTATTGAGCGACGTACAGGTAACACCATTAATCTTTGGTGAAATGTTTGATGTTATGCAATTCTAAATTTTAAAATGCAACTTAGCTTCAAAAGTCACTCAAAACCTTGGAGAGACTAGTTTCATTTGTTTTGTACTTAAAAAGGCGCCCTGAAAGTTATTTGTGGTGGTCATAGTGTGGAAAAGATTATTTCTATTTGCATTATTTTCTGTTTGAAAATAAAAAGACCAGTGTCCTGAAACTGATTGTGCTCATTCCTGTATTTACTCCTTATACCTAATATTTCCTCTCATGCTGTCTCCTTGGCAACCGTCCAGGTGTGGGAGTACACCGCAGACATCGACCTGAGTGTCAACAAGCCCATCTCCATCGTCCTGACCCAGTTCCACTTCTTGCTCCTGCTACACGACCGAGTTAAGGCCGTCTGCACGTTGAACGGGGAGGTGGTCCACGAGGACGTTTTCCCGGACAAGTTTGGCACCCTCAAGAGGATGATCAAGGATCCGGTGGGCGGTCTGGTGTGGCTCTACACCGAGCGCGCCGTCTTCCGGTACCACATCCAGCGCGAGTCCAGGGACGTGTGGCAGATGTACATGAGCATGAATAAATTTGACCTGGCCAAAGAGTACTGCCGTGAGCGACCTGAGTGCATGGACATGGTGTTGGCTAAGGAGGCCGAGCACTGCTTCCAGAACAAGCGCTATCTCGAGAGCGCCAAGTGTTACGCCCTGACGCAGAACTACTTTGAGGAGATTGCGCTCAAGTTCATCGAGGCTAAGCAAGAGGATGCCTTGAAGGAGTTCCTGCTGAAAAAACTCAACAATTTGAAGGAGAGCGAAAGGACGCAGATCACGCTGCTGGTCACCTGGCTCGCCGAGCTCTACCTGAACCGACTGGGCCAGCTGGAGGACGACGGCAGCAGCGTACTCTTCCGGGAAACACGTGAGGAGTTCCGGCACTTCCTGAACACCTCCAAGCACAGGGACTGCCTGTTCAACAACCGCAGCATCATATACGACCTTCTTGCCAGCCACGGCAACGTAGATGACATGGTCTACTTCTCCGTGGTCATGCAGGACTACGAGAGAGTGGTATCGCACTACTGCCAGCACGACGACTATCACGCAGCCCTGGACCTTCTCTCCAAGCACTGCGACCAGAAGCTCTTCTACAAGTTCTCACCGGTGCTCATGCAGCACATTCCAGAAAGAGTGGTGGATGCTTGGATTCAGATGGGCAAGCGTCTAGACCCCAAGAAGCTCATCCCGGCGCTGATGAACTACAGCCAGATGGGCAGCAGCAGTCAGCAGACCAACGAAACTCTCCGCTACATGGAGTTCTGCGTGCACGAGCTGAAGGTGACCGAGGAGGCCATCCATAACTACCTGCTCTCCCTCTACGCCAAGTACAAGCCTGACTCGCTGCTGCGGTACCTGGAGCAGGCGGGGACACACGCTTCGGAGATCCACTACGACCTGAAGTACGCTCTCAGGCTTTGTGCTGAGCATGGCTATCTGCGCGCGTGTGTTTTGGTCTACAGAATCATGGAACTGTACGAGGAAGCGGTGGACCTTGCCTTGCAAGTCAGTAAACATTAGCTTAGTGACTTTTCGACACGTAATATTTTGCTATTTTCACAACATGACATCGGGTGTCGTCCACAGGTGGACGTGGACTTGGCCAAGACATGTGCAGACCTACCCGAGGATGACGAGGAGCTGAGAAAGAAGCTCTGGCTGAAGATAGCCCGCCATGTGGTGCAGGAGGAGAAGGACGTGAAGAAAGCCATGAACTGTTTGTCCAGCTGCAACCTTCTCAAGATCGAAGACATCCTGCCCTTCTTTCCCGACTTTGTCACCATTGACCACTTCAAGGTGTGGAACACGGATGCAAGCAAGGATACATTGTCTCACCTCAAATTCTCCTCTTTTTTCGGCGGGCGAATTGGCAGGGCATCACAAGTCAATAGTACGCAAATAATAGGCCATATGTCATAATTGAAGACATATTTTGATTCCGAAGAAATGGCAATTGTTGAAGGACCGGTATTGACACTGTGGCATATTTGCTTACATGTTACAAACATAAGTTGTTTGCGTAAGTGAGTTTAAAAAAAAAAGCTAACGTAGATCGACGCCAATGTCCGTGCCTCCTCTATTAACAGCCATAAAAAGATTGGAATCCTCCCAAATATATATATATACATATATATACATTATATTACTTGAACTTATTTTCGCCTAAAAACACTAATTTTTAAGGTGTGGCGGCCATATTTATGGTAACATCTTTTATTTTGTAGTAATAGTAGTGACTCTCTTGTTCATTTATGGAATCCGGACAACTTCCTGTTCTTTTCACTTAATCGAACTGCGCATGTATGTGACAGCGAGGCTACATTGGGGCTTGTGTGTGTCTATATTGGAGTTTGATAAAGATCACATTTTACTTGTAGTGTTAACAGTCAGCTGGAAAAAATCTGTTTAAAAAAAAAAATCTGATCAGGGCCACTTTGGCCTGCAGTGTAAACATAGACACCCACTTGTTGCCAGATAGTTACACAATAATTAATGTGTGTGCCTGTTGACTCATTTTCAGTAGATAGTAAATACGGGTGACGTAATAAATCGATTCACATCCGAATCACGATTCTTATTTAACACGATTCCAAATAAATTAAAACTTTACAAGAAATAATTTTTTTAAATGTATTGTTTGGCCATTTCCGCGCTTACTCGCTGCATGCAAAACATCAGCGGCCAAGAGGAGCTTTTCAAAACTGTAACCTGTTTTGAAAAGGTTATATTTTATTTTTATGTACCAAATATTATACTGCAAGAATCTGTTCGAATCGAGAAATGATTTTAAATCGAATTGTCACCCCAAAAATCGGAATTGATTTAGACCGTGAGTTGTTGTAACTCAGGCTGTACACTGACTGCTCTAAATAACAGTGGTAACTCAGTTTTCGTATATCCAACTTTTTTTTTTATGATTTGTTTTTTAAACAAAAATTTACCATCACTTTAAAAATGACAGTGAATGTTCATGTACACATTTCACTCATGTATATGTATTTCACATTGTTCTATGCATGCAAAAATTTGTGCTGTCAAATTATACATATTTTAAGTCCGATTAATCACACTTTTGCATTTTGATTAATTGCGATGCTTTGCAATAACAGTTTTATTCAAACTACACTCTGGGTGTATTTTGCAACTAGCACACCAGTCGGAGTATCCTCATTCATCTTTGCACTGACATATACATTGACCGGATCACCGACCATATAACAAACTGCTTTCAAGTAGCCATGTGCGGTTGTGCTTAAAATAAATTGCACTATTAATATGCGTTTATACAGTAAATAATTAATGCAATAATATTTTGTGATTTATTGCATTAATTAGTTTGTTAACTTTAACAGTCATAGTAAAATTATAATTATCTATAAAACATGGATTAATTGGATTTACGTGATTTCTAATGTGGAAAAAAGCTCAGGTTTTCGTAGGATTTGGTTTTATTCAGACCTTTTGAAACAGGATCCTGACAAAGGCCGAAGTACATTTTAGATTTACTTTCAATAGTATTGTCCCCTTGAGCAGAAGTGTAAACGCAAACTATGCTTATGCTTATTATTATTGTCTGTTTTGGGCTTGCAGGAGGCTATCTGCAGCTCCCTGGAGGAGTACAACAAGCACATTGAAGAGCTGAAGCAGGAAATGGAGGAGGCAACCGAGAGCGCTAAACGCATCAGAGAAGACATCCAGGAAATGAGGAACAAGTACGGCGTGGTGGATTCCCAAGATAAGTGTTCCACGTGCGACTTTCCACTGCTCAACAGGCCCTTCTATTTGTTCCTGTGTGGTCACATGTTCCATTATGACTGCCTCATGCAGGTAAGGCTGCACAATCTTTTGCCTATTCATGCAGATGATACATTTGTTACATGTTACCATCTCTTCTTCACAGGAAGTGACCCCGCACCTGTCCGCCTACAAGCAGAGTCGCCTGGAGGAGCTGCAGATACAGCTCTCCGCCTCCACGCAGTCGTCTAAGTCCCGAAACCGCCCAGCGCTCAAGGAGGACGGCGACGCCTGCAGCCTGGGAAAGGGCAGCACGAGCCGCGAACAGATGAAGTCCGACATG
This sequence comes from Nerophis lumbriciformis, assembly GCF_033978685.3. Classification (NCBI taxonomy): domain Eukaryota; kingdom Metazoa; phylum Chordata; class Actinopteri; order Syngnathiformes; family Syngnathidae; genus Nerophis; species Nerophis lumbriciformis. The sequence continues at coordinate 1,412,175 of NC_084581.2, forward strand.
GACGACATCATTGCGTCAGAGTGTGCGTACTGCGGCGAGCTGATGATCAAGTCCATCGACAAGCCGTTCATTGACCCGCAGAAATTCGAGGAGGAGAAATCCAGCTGGCTGTGAATGAATTGGACTTCTGCTTTTTTAACATCCAACATACCAAAAGAGACAAGTTGAATGACGTGGATGTTGACATGAACCTGCTTGTTGACTGTTGAGTGCCTGACCATGACCACTACTGACCACCGCCTTAGCTTTTTGCAGCTGAAATCATGTTTGTTTCCAGTATTGAAGCCTCTTTTGTTTCAGTGTATTTGCACTTCTTCATTGCAACATCTGAAAAACCCATGAGCTCTTATTGTGTGCAACAATACAAGAGTATGAAATGTAATGCTCAAAAAGTTACAGACCATCTCAAAAGTTTGAAAACACATCAATGTGTGAGTCATTACAGTAAGCGTTACGATGCAACATAAACTTTGTCATCCTTTACTAATGCTCAAAAACTGCACTTAAAAATATCCTTGGTCAAACATCCCCTGCTCTGTGTGTCTAACAAACCATGCAAGATGAATAAACTACAGTAACTGTAACAATTGTTATGATCTGCTGCATATTTTTAATTATTGTAACTTGGTGTTTCAAAACCCTAATAGCTAATATAGCTACTCAAAGTCATAGACGTTTTTGTTTACTTTTATGACATTTATTTATATATATATATATATATATAATTTATATTTCATTCACCAAACATGGTTTTCTTTGTACTTGACATGCCCACATACGGAGTTCCTACATGATGACGTAAGACGTAGCTCAGTAACCTTCGCAAGGAACAGACCTTACTAATCAACCCCGGAGACAACGATGTGTTTGTGTGTTTTATTTGAACAGGCGTACGGCGTGACCCACATTGTGTCATTGAAACTTCGAAATTGCAAAATGTGTTTTGTGTAACTTAAATGTCCTCACGTTGCGATATGAGACGACGAAAAGTGAGCCGCCGCTGCTCGGCGCTCGATTGGAAAGCCTGCTCCTTCTCTTGTACCGCCATGGCGTCGTGTCTCTGCTCTCTCAGTAACAGAAAGTGGCCGCCTCTCCGCCGCCGCCGCTGCCGACTCAAAGCTCAACAGAACTCGCTCGGCGCCCTTCACCGCCATTTTGGAGTCAGGGAACCGAGAGTCGGCAGCGGCGACGAGAGAGACGCTAAAAGGGGGTCGAGGTGAGAGACTCCGTGCTTGGATGTTACGGCGAAGGGGGGGAAGATGGCCGGGAGGGAGAAAGAATTAAAAACATGGGGATCGTACACCACACTGCTGAGCCCCCGCTGCAAGGGCACTCCAGGGGCGGGCGGAGGGCCTTGTTGTCCCTGCTACGCGACTACCTGTTTAAACAATAAAGCATCAAAGCTACACCTTAGTAAATAGTTTCGGGGTGGAGGTGGTGGCCTTAAAGAGACAGGGCGGACTTGATTACTTCATATTAATGCTGTGAGTGTCAAATACACAGTCTCGCCCTGATGCTAATGCTGTTAGCAAACAAGGAGGAGGGATAAAAAATGTCTTAAAGTCCCAAAATATAACCCGCAGGTTAATTTGAATGAGCTTATATGTCAGTGTTGACCCTGTATGCACAGCAGTGCGTCCACACCGCCCTTAACTAATGTTGATATGATGCGATGCTAGCAGTTGGGAGTTAGCATGAAGGCTAACCCACGTTCAGTTCAACGTCCAAGGTTAGCTAGCCGCTTAGCTATTTTAGGCTAACTTTAGCAGCTAAGTCAGGCTAACATTAACTTGATGAGCAAATGATGTGGTTGCACATTATTTGCAAAATATAGGGCGATTGTTTTTACTGTTTAGTTGTTTTGTTAACATCAATTCGCGCTTATGTGAATTAAATACGCACATTATACGAAATTGGGTATTGATAACCTTTAAGTAATTCTGCTAACCTAGGACAAAGAATAAAGCCATATTTATGAAGACCACAATAATTGCCCCCGTTTTATTCTAAAAGTACAATCAAGTGGTGTCAAAGGGATTTTAAACAAAAACCTGATTGTAGCGCTATTGCCGTATTGATCTGGAAATAAGACGAGCCTGTATATTAGAGGACACTGTTTCAAGACCTGTTTTACAAAAATATCAAATTCATCTTTTTTTTAATTTATGATAACTTAATTTTTCAATATCAGTTAAATCATGTTCAATGCATTATACTTGAACAATACTATAACTTAGCTGTTTTTTTTTATTTTTATAAAAAACGTGTAAGTGTTTTCACACAAAATCCCCAAACTTCACAGTTGAAAAAATAAGCATAGCATCAGGACTGGATTTCTTTTGTGACCTTTTTAACGAAATGTATTTGTACTTGTGCAATGACAATAAAGTTCCTTCCTTTAATGACGTAACTCAATTATTCCGAACCAAAATGCTGTCTGCTGGGTTATTTTCCTATTCTGCTATATTTACCAGCTGAGAACTCACGAAAAGCTTCTAGATTATACTTTTAAAAAGGCGTATTGACACAGAGCCACTGTTTATAGCATTTCCAATATTTTAAACTTGGTTCATTTTTAAAGGTTTTTTTTCTACCTGTTTTATCATGCCTTGGTAATGCATCAACATGTCGTTCTGCAGTGCACCTCTGATGTAAATGTCAGAATGTCAAAAAAATAAATATGAATGAAATTTGAAAGCCTTGAAGTTATAGCGCCCCCTGGAGAGTTGCAAAATATCAGCAGTGCCGCCAACTGCCAAAACAATCTGGTGCGCATCAATGACAGCAAGAAGACCAATACAGAATCTGTGTTGTAAAACTTAATTTTCAGGGGCTGTACTTGAAGGTTCTATGTCACTTTTCATTCATTTCTTTCCAGTAAGTGATCATACATTTCTTTTGTTTTAAGGGAATCATGGTTAATGACGCCTCTTGTTGAGAAGGTATGTTCACAATACATATTTTACTAAATAAACTTTGAATGAAGAGAACACATATCTTATTTTGCAATTCATATGCATGAAATGACCCTCTTGACCTCCAGCCTCTTCCCTGTTTATGCAGTAAAAGTCCCTGGCCAGCAGTGGGGCGAGGGGTGGTCGCCTATCTGTACCGTATGGCGACAGGGGAGGGTGGGCGGCCGGAGGTCGGAGCAGCGGGCGGCTCGGACCTGGCCAAACCTCTCTACCTGCAACGCCTGGAGCGGTCCTTGAGGCTGGACAGCTTCTTACGCCAGTCGGCCACCATCTTTAACGGAGACATCACCAGGTACTGTGTAGCACTGTCGCACATGTCAGGTAATCACGGCAATGGGAATCGATCTGTTCCAGGGTCAAACTGCAGCAATTAAATCCTTTTATTAACTGTACAGGCAAAGTTCTAGATGGCATTTGAGCACTTTGATCCTTTAAATTGCCATACAAGTGTAAAAAAAACATACCCCGCGAGTTAGCCCGCAACAATAAAAGGTACAATAAAAATTTAATAAAATGTAAATACTCTTAAAAGGAAGAAAATGGTAATTGGAGAGGTTATTAACTAAATGTGAAAAGTCATTATACATAACTTATTTATTATTAATATTATTATTATTATATATTGTGCATATTATACAAATATAATGTAATATATCAGTATATATTATACACTTTATATATAATATGTAAATATTACATATATGTTATAATTTATATTGCTACTATGGTAAATTTTTAGTCTACCTACAGTAATACCTGCATTATCCTTTCCATCCTTACCCTTTCCATCATTTGAAACAGTTACTGTGTGGAACAATTTCCTTTGTGGATCAATAAAGTTTGTCTAAGTCTAATTTCTTGACTTTCAAAGGGTTTTCCACAGGCCAGCAATCAATTTGTGGTGGTCGTGGTGTGGCTTCAAAGTGACATTTTATTTTAGAATTTGCATAATTGGCTATGACAGTTAAAAAAAAAACAACGCTTAAAAAAGTTATAATCTAGTTTATTAATTTACCGGTATATGGCAAATTTAGCAAGGACCTATATTTAAAGGCAAATATGTGTCACTATCAACATACTGTGAATGTTTCTTGTTACATTATATGGTTTTGCTGTATTTTTAAAATTTTCTGTTTATTTTATCACTATAATGTAGAGGTGGGGTAAATCATTGTTTTTTTAGATGCGTCACAATTTGGACATGGTTGATTATAAAATCGATTAGTCAATAATTGATTTATTTAATGTAAATAAAATAATGCAGACAGTTCTAAAAGCCACCTCACCGAGAGATCCAACCAGCTCCTTTATTATAAGACTTTTATGTTCCAGTTATGCACACATTTCTATTAATTTCATACATGGGGGAATTAATTTAACTGTTTCTTATTAGAAATGCATTGTTTTTTTTAAGTTGCAAATGATAGACGCTTATTTAGTGAAACGAAAATAAATGTAAAACTGCATCAATATACATAAATTAAAGATGCATCAGTAATCGATTTTTAATCGAATCGTAGCTCCTGCACCGTAATCGAATTGTGAGGTGCCCAAAGATTCCCACCTCTACTACAATGTAACACAGGCTGCACTTTGTACACCCCTGGTTTATTTACATACGTTATTTTGCCCTCCCCGAATGTTGGAATTTAGTTTGGCAGATAAGTAAACAGTCCTCTGAATTAGAGGTTGATTGTTGATAGACTCCACCATTTAGGTTACTGTAAGAATACTATGCGCACAAAAAAAAGTACAATAACGTGTGTGTGTGTATGTTACTTGTGGCAGGCAGCCAAAGGATATGAATGTATGGGAAACACTGTTCAATAATGATTTGGAGTGCTTGGGAAAGTGGATAGAAGAAAATGAAACTCTCTTTGACCAAGTTAACTGTACAACACAGCAAACGTTATCATCACACTTTTCCTCTTTGCCAGCTTCTGCCACAAAAAAGCCAAAGAAGAAGCCAAACAGACCCAATGTGACTGTAAATTAAACCATGTGAGCTATATTTACTGATCTTTTTTTCTTCAGTGATGACAGTGACGACAGTGATGGCGCTATCGGGTCCGGGCTCTCCATGGACACCTGCTCTGGGCAACACACCACTATAACGGTGAAAAGTGAGCCGTGTGACCAAGGGGAAGATTCCCCGGAAGGCAAGCCCCTCAATGGCGTCCTACTGCAAACTCACGGTAAGACATTGCTCTCAAATTGTACACATGCAGTCCTGCTGCAAGGTCATTCTATTCATAAAATGTCTCACTCTGCAGAACAAAAGACAAACTACTACAATTTCTCCAAAATGAAGAAGAACCGCAAATGGCTGAAGGTAGGCGCCATGTCTCAGCCTATCCGCATGTGCACTGAGTGCGTGCTCAGACATTCAACGCCCGCCCCCCTCTTTCAGAGCATACTGTTGACCGACAACACCACGGAATCGGACACGGACTCAGACGACTCGGACTTCAGTTTGTCACGGGAGGAGCTCCACGACATGCTGAGGCTGCATCGCTACACCAGGCAGCACCAGAGCAAGTTCCACACCGACCCCGAGGTAAAGTACCACACTCAGACGGTCAGCTGCTGCTCAAAGAGATGCGCATGTGGGATGGTTCATCACATTTAAGATCCTAAGGGTTCCAGTCCAAAGTAAACAATCGCAAGTTTGTAGACATATTATTCACTATTTCCAATTTGATCAAAATATTAACGTTCATCTTTGCACCAATGTCTAACTCAGGGGTGTCCAAACTATGGGCCGCGGGCCAAGTGTGGCCGGCCGGCGTCTGCAGTTTGCCCCATGATATGTCACAAGTTAAATAAGAAGTCTGCCCCGCGATACGTCCCAAGTTCAATTCAATTATCTTACAGCCTAAATACTGTGCCACCATCCTAATGGACAATATAAGTAATTTTAGTCAATGACTAGGAGTTTAACTATGACATTTTGGATCATAGCATCGATCTATATGATCCAATACAAAGAAAGTTTCATGGTGCAAATAAAGTATAATCGACACAGAAAGTTAGCACACATGGTCACACAAAACACACACAACCTGCTCACTGAACTTTGTGGGCAATGTAAAACATGTCTAAGCAGTGTACACAATTTTTAATTATACCCATATAAATCCACTGCAAAGCATGATGGATAATACGCAAAACACTCTCTCCACACTTTGCCATGTTTGGTGTATTTTAGCTGCTTGATGTTTCTGATTGATCACAAAACTTAAAGGCGGTCGTCACGGAATTAAACAAAACAATTGGTAATAGTCAAACTTTCACATACTCTTAATATGCAATAATTTATTGTTTATACTATTCTTGGTCGTATTTCCTGGTTGAGCCTGTTGATTAATTGAAGCTGTGCTGCCACCTAGCTGAAGGCTTGTGTATCGTTCAAGAATGAAAAAAGACGTTAATACTGGAAGTCCCTTGCCTCTCATGCCCCACCTGACACTTAACCGCACCCCTCCATGGGGTCTTACCCCACTATTTAAGAAGTACTGGCCTAGTGGTTAGCGTGTTGACCTGGTTGTTAGCATGGTGGAGTTAGGATTAGCATAGTAGCTTAGTGGTTAGCGCGTTGACCAATTGTTAGTATCTTTACCTAGTCATTAGTGTGTAGGCTTAGTGCTTAGTGTGTCGTCTTGTGGTTCGTATTATGGCCTCGTGGTCAGAAGTGAGTGGTGTTTGCATGTTCTCCCCGTGAGTCTTGTCCAGCCTCTTCCCACATCCCCCGATTATGCATGTTGTGTGTGTGTGAATGTGAGTGTGAATGTTGTCTGTCTGTGTTGGCTCTGCGATGAGGTGGTGACTTGTCCAGGGTGTACCCCGCCTTCCGCCTGAGTGCAGCTGGGTGAGGCTCCAGCACCCCCTGTTACCCAGAAAAGCACAAGCGGTACAAAATGGATGGATGGATGTTAAAGGGGACCTATTATGCAAAACCAACTTTTCTAACCTATGGCTACAGGCTTTTGTGTATTTGGGATCTGCATTATTCCCCAAAATTTAAAATCACACCATGGAGGCATGGCGGAGATATTTACAGTATAAAACAATTTTGCCTTCCTTCATACTTCCTCCAAACGAGCCGTTGGGAATTTGCACAACTTGTGACATTTTTCCAACACTTGATGTCAGCAGATATCTCCATATATAGTGGAGGTTTACCCGAAGAGCTGACATTGTAGTCAATAAATTCCTTAATTTTCTCTGTCCTCTTGTTGTAGGGCAGACTGGCTCGTACATGCACCTGCATCCTCCGCTTTTGCCATTTCTAATACAAAGTAGCATATAGTTCTAACTTATATCTGTCAGTAGACTCCATATGGAAGCGCTAAAAACTACATCATGGCTGACGGGGAAAAGACACAGTCAAAGGGGGCTTGGCATGGAGGAGGACCTGAGCGCGTGATGTAAGACGCCCACAAAACGATGCATTCTATAGACACAGTCAGAAAGCGGCTCGAAAACTGTCTGTAAAACATAATCTATGCAAAATTTGGACCAAAGAACCACCATTACATGTTATGTAAGTCAAAAGGAAGTGTTTTGAATGTAGAAAAAAATCATAATATGGCCGCTTTAATTAATTTGATACTTTTCAATTGTAGCATTGCTGTTTGTATAGTCATATGCAAAAGTCAGCTGGGATAGGCTCCTTTGTGACCCTCTATGGGAAAACTCACAGTCCTCTCAAATGCAGTTTTTTATATGTAAAAACGTATTTTTGTACGTAATATTTTTATGTTGCAGCTTCAGCAGTACCAGTTCTACAGCACAGGTCTTCTCTCCGCTCAAGACCTGTTCCGCGAGCAACAGCGCCACCTGCTGGGCCCAAAAAAGAAGAAAATCAAAGATGAGAAGAAATTCAAAGGTGAAAAAATATGTGCTTGTATTGAAAATCTCATCAAGCTAACAATATCCCTCAAACATTGTTTTGGTGTTTTTCCTTCCAGGAAAGCTGAAAAAAGTAAAGAAGAAAAAGAAACGTGGCGAAGCAGACTTTACGGACGATGGTCTTCCTTATTTCAACAAGACCTTTGCTAAGTTTTCCCACGATACACCAGTGCTGATGGTGAAGAAAAAGCATCTGACTGTGGAGCAGCTGACTGCACGACGACGCAAAGTGTGGCTGACTATTGCCAAGAAGGAGATCCCCAAGGTGAGTCAGCCTTTTTAATTGTTTGCTCCTTTTTTTATGAGGTTTCATCATCTTAGCTTTTCTCTTCTGTAGTCTTTCAAGCAGAAGACCTCCGCTAAGAACCTTGTTTTGACCAATGCTAAAAAAGTAAGTGACTTTGCAAAGACCCCAACACACGAGAAAAACATTGCAGCTCAGTATTTAATGGTGCCATTCCTAGTTGGCGCACCAGTGCATGCGGGAGGTCCGACGCGCCGCCATCCAGGCCCAGAAGAACTGCAAGGAAACGCTGCCCCGCGCCCGCCGCCTCACCAAGGAAATGATGCTCTACTGGAAAAAGTACGACAAAGTGGAGAAGGAACACCGGAAGAGGGCCGAGAAGGAGGCTCTGGAGCAACGGAAACTGGACGAGGAAATGAAAGAGGTAGGTGTAGTGCAGTTCTACTTGTATTTAAGTCCCATATTGTGATGTTTATCTGAATAATTAGCCGATAATGTAGACTGTTGAACCCTCGGGGGACCAAGGCTGACTTTTTTGTCCTTTCAGTAAAAGCGTGCTTTATTCTGGCCATAACTTTTGTGCATGATTTTTTTGACTGATAATTTATTTTTTGTTCAATCGATTGATGGAGGCAGTGACCAGCTTAGTTAATATAATCACCTGCATTGTGGCAAATCAACTACATTTCTTAGTATCGTGACCTCATAAAGTAGCATTATCACTGGAAGACGAGGCTAAACATGTTTCACACAGTAAGAGTAAGCCAGGAGCAGACATGCTATTGCTAAGCTAGCTAGAAAAAACACAAGAAATAATTGCTTCAAGAAGTCTAGATTTTTATTTACATGTTCACAAAAATAAGAAATAATTCCCTGGACACAGGAAGTCTTTGAGAACAAAAACCAAAGGATTTAAATGAGTAGTAGTTGGTACTTTTTTACTTTTTTTTTTAGGTATTGTGTACTATTGACTTTATTGTGATCAAATCGTTGACAATAAGGCACAAGTGTAAATATTTTGTGGATATTGTTACACTGTTTATAGCACTTACCATACATATCCATCCATCCATTTCTACCGCTTGTATATTGAACATTTCATAGTTAATACATGTGATCGGTATCGGTATTGGTATCGGCCGATTTCACTCATGGATGATTGGTATCAGAATCGGCAGCATAAAACCTGATCAAAATATCTCTGTTTTTATACATTTTGGATTCATTTATTTTGTAATTCGTTTTTTTGTTAAAATCTCTCAAATCAACTTCAGCCTTAAACAAAAATACCAAACATGCAATGTTTTTATTTAAATATTTAAGGCTTTTTGAATAAATTATGTCACATTTGTCAATTAGAACTATTTGACACATTTTTTGCTGTTATATTATCTGACCAAAATGCTTGCAAAAGGTTTAAAAAAATTACATGTTTGAGATTTTTGTTTAGGACTCATGTTTGTTAAGAAACTTCAAAAGTTTAAAAAAAAAATTGGAAAAAATGTTTCTACTCCCTTCAAAAATATAAGAGCTTTTATGTCCTGTTTGGCTTAAAAGATAATTCAAATCAAATCTCCCCAGAGGGTTAAAAGTGCTTTTAGTACGTCTAACAGGGAACACAAGTTTATGTGTGTAGCTTTAATACTACTGAGCTGTGTTTGTCTCTATCCGAGTGTGTGTCTCCAGGAAGCTCAAAAAGCACTATTGTGTTCTTGATACACTTTTGACACCTGTTCAACATAACAGATGTCATATATCACATGCAACAATGTAACATTAAGGAGTTTGGCAGGAGCACACAAACGGCTAGCATAGCTATGTGAACTATTTGCTATTGTATTATTTGTAATATTGTAATATTTCCTACGTTATATGCTAGGTTAGCATATACACTAAAGAACAACAACATGATCAAACTTAAAGCTCTTACCTACACCTACTTTAAGACGTGTAGCGAAGACCAGGGATAGGTTTTTCATTCATGAAAAGCCAGGAATTTAAAAGCGAGCGCTGTTCTCTCAAAAGTGAAGCAAACAAGTGAGGCAGATGCTATGTTTTTCTCAAGTTTGGTGCTCATAAACAGGCTGTAAGGACACATGTTACTGTTAGAACATGGCTTTTGCATACTAGGGGATTTTTGACAGCCTTCTGACTGTATTTTCCGTCTGTTGTTTCAGGCCAAGCGCCAGCAGCGCAAACTCAACTTCCTCATCACCCAGACGGAGCTGTACGCCCACTTCATGAGCGGCAAAGCCTCGGCAGGCGGCCCGGGAGGAGATGAAGCGCAAGAGGAGATTCTAAAGAAGATGGACGACACCAGCGGCAACAGGAAGATCGACATCGGAGGAGGCGTGATGGTCAACATGAGTCAGGACGACTACGGTATGGTTTATGTATACATATCTATATTTGAATAGTCCTCAGGGTCTAAACAGATCATGTGATTTCAGACAGTGAATACTACAAGTCCCAGGCCTTGAGCAATGCCCAAGAGGCCTACCACATCCATCAGGCGAGAGTAAGAGGGGCTGCATGCCACATTTTAGCCACGTTTAGAATATCCCAACAATAGCACTTTTTGTCATTCCAATGTGAAGAAGAAATAAACTTGCATGACTGTTTTTTCTCTCGCTCAGACCCGAATGTTCGATGAAGACGCCCAGGACAGCCGGCATGCGTCTCTGCACACTGCCACTGTCGGGGCGCCGTCCTCTTCCGCCACTTATGGCTTTGGCGAGAGCTACAGCCTGTCAAATCCGTCCATCCAGGCTGGTGAGGACATCCCTCAGCCCACCATCTTCAACGGCAAGCTGAAGGGCTACCAGCTGAAAGGCATGAACTGGCTAGCCAACCTCTATGAGCAGGTACTACATTTGACTTCTGGTCATGAATCAACGTTCATGTCATTATGTAATGGTTCCTTCTTTTCTCTGCAGGGCATCAATGGCATTCTTGCAGATGAGATGGGGCTTGGGAAGACTGTCCAGAGCATCGCACTGTTGGCTCACCTAGCAGAGGTACTGAAAGACGCATAGATGGTTTGCTAAAAATATTTTATTACATTGAAAAAACTTCACTTTAGTTGCTTGATGGTTTGTGCTTGTTGCAGCAATTCAGAGCTATTTATCATCTTGTCCAGGAGGTAACGTTATTGGTTGCTCATGTAAACTGTATTTCCTCATAGAGTGGCTTGGAACGATTATTTACTTAACTGCAGAAAGTACCAGACTCTTATTAGGCACTACAAAGGTTTATTTTCAGGGTGCCGGGGGGATACATTTGTCTACATATGATATCAATATTCAGTATGTAGCCATTCCTTGGCACTGGTTGACTTCCGGTTTTGTTTTATATTCTTCCTGAATGTTGGTATTTAGTTTGGCAGATAGGTAAAACGTACTTTAAAATCTTACCTGTCTATCTATGTTGGCCCTGCGATGAGGTGGCGACTTGTCCAGGGTGAACACCGCCTTCTGCCCGAGTGCAGCTGGGATAGGCTCCAGCACCCCTGAGACCCCAAGAAGGACAAGTGGTAGAAAATGGATGGATGGATGGAAAGTTAGAGACAAGTTGTTTATTGATTGCTTCCAAAGGAAATGGGTGTAAAAACAAGCACATAAAAGAAATATACACATGACGCGCAAAAACATGTAAGAAGCATTTTAAATCAACAATACAGCCCGATAAGAACTAAAATAAGCAATGAAACCTTAAAGTAAAGAAGTTGAAACTTATGATGCTAGCTTAATGCTAACATATTATGGAGGCTAACAAATTAGCATCGCTTTCGGGATCATTTTAAACTACTACAAACCTTTAAACAATGAGATTTGGGGGGAACAAAATTGATACAAAACTACATATGGTCACAGGCATAGTCCTGGAATTGAAGATATGACTGACTTTCTGTTGTACTAGGCTAGTCTGGTTTATCAAAAAAATCCCAACCATTGGGTTGACCTGACACGATTAGGAATGTGTGTGTTGCTCAGATCATATGTTTTTTTTGTGTTACTACCGGTAATCAGCGCATCGAGAGGGATAGGGCCATATGATTTCCACGTAAACGGAATCGCGGACGCAATCACAAAATTGGCCAATAAAAATGGAATCTACGGTTAAATACGGAATATCACGTAAATTGATATAAATGTGAGTGAAATGCTCTCATCATGAGGAGAAGGAACGTTTGTCTGAGGAAAGCATGTGTCCATGACCGCTCCTTTGTCTGCAAAACACTAAACCGCCCCCTCCTGAACTATAAAGAATGTTGAGATGGCCACTTGAAACACCGACAAAATCTGCGAACAAACTACAAAGCTAATGCTAGCCAGGACAATCGATACACCCGTAACACTCATCTGTTTGTGATGCAAGCTTAAAGGGGAACTGCACTTTTTTGGGAATTTTGCCTATTGTTCACGATCATTATGAAAGACATGACGATGGATGTTTTTTTTTTAATGCATTCTAAATATTAAATAAACGTAAATAAATGATAAATAAATGGGTTGTACTTGTATAGCGCTTTTCTACCTTCAAGGTACTCAAAGCGCTTTGACACTACTTCCACATTTACCCATTCACACACACATTCACACACTGATGGAGGGAGCTGCCATGCAAGGCGCTAACCAGCACCCATCAGGAGCAAGGGTGAAGTGTCTTGCTCAGGACACAACGGACATGACGAGGTTGGTACTAGGTGGGGATTGAACCAGGGACCCTCGTGTCGCGCACGGCCACTCTTCCACTGCGCCACGCCGTCCCTAAATAAAAGTCTTCTTACAGCGGAGCCAATGGGAGCTCCACTATTTCGCTCATAAAATCCGATAAATAACCATTCAGAAAGCGCCAACAATACTCTATTGACATTTTGTGATTTGATTATTAACCAAATATTAGTGACATTGTTATTATAAGCACTAACACAGACAGACTATTTTTTAGGGGCGACGTGATAACTTCCTGTATGACGATGTTTACATCATTGAGTGGTCTGCTGCTTTATCGCTACCCTGCGCCCTGTAAGTTTATTGTAGATCATAAATCATGCATCTCACCTGGACAGAAGATAGCTGGTGATATAATCTGACAAGTTTGACCGCTACAAAGGACCTGGAACTGGCGAGAACGACACAAATAGCGCTTGAGTTAATTTTCCCCCAACGATGTGTTTGGACCTCAAGTGTACTACTTTTTGAGCGTTCAACATTAGAGGATCTCATATTATTTGACATTATATTAGTGTTCGGGGTCTCTATTTATGATTACATATGGCATCCACTCACTTGATTTCCAGCTGTCATTCTTTGTGTTTGCTCTTTTACACAGAGAGACAACATCTGGGGTCCCTTTCTTATCATCTCTCCAGCGTCCACCCTCAACAACTGGCATCAGGAGTTCACACGCTTTGTGCCCAAATTCAAGGTAGGACACATTTTTATATAGAGGCTCACTAGAGGGCAGTGTTGTACTGACTGTGTGGAAATATGACAAACTTGTCATTTCACTGCAACATTTACATATGGGCTATTCACGCACATACACACACGCATGCGCACACACACACACACACACACACACACACACACACACACACGCACACACACACACACACACACACACACACACACGCACACACACACACACACACACACACACACACACACACACACACACATTGTCTGGACAATAAATCAAGTCCAGTGTATTTTGCTAATGAGGTGTGAAAAGAGCATATTACACTTTTGAAGATAAGCTTCCTCAAAACCTACAGAACACAATTGAATGGCGCTGCATGTTGATGGATGTAACGATGCATGAATTCTTTTTACGTTCACATTCATCAGAAACACAGTGAATCAGACGTAATGCCTCCATATTGCCTCTGGGAACATCGCTGTGCTTCTGTTTTTATAAGGCTTTTGATGCTGGCAGCTTGAAGTTGATTCTCGCGCCAACAGACGAGATGTATCCAAAATCTGGTGTACGTACGTATTAACCGATTTGTCCCTCAGGTGTTGCCGTACTGGGGAAACCCTCATGAACGTAAAGTGATTCGTAAATTCTGGAGCCAGGTCAGCAAGAAATTACAAAAAAATGTATACTCCTTTCTTCCCGGATAACGTGATCTAAACCTAGCTGCCGTGTGTTTTTAGAAAACGCTGTACACTCAGAACGCACCGTTCCATGTGGTGATCACAAGCTACCAGCTGGTGGTCCAGGATGTCAAGTACTTCCAGAGAGTCAAGTGGCAGTACATGGTTCTGGACGAGGCGCAGGCACTGAAAAGCAGTACCAGGTAAACTACAATACATCAAAATAGTTTAGATCCTAGGCTTCACACGCTGTTTGAAATGCATGGATAAATTGGTAGTTTTGGACTTCATTGTGCTTTAAAGTTGCAAGAAATTACACTAATTATTAGATTAATTATAAAAAGGATTTATTTTACAGATATTTATTGAACTAAATACCGGTAGCTGGTTTGTTAAATAGTATGACTTATGTAAATTGATAACCACACTTACAATATACAGTATAGTTTATTGCTATAACAGGGCCTTAAAAAACCTTAAATAGTTGAATGTTGGTCATTTTCGAAAAGGAGGTATTACACTTGATATGTGGCCAAGCCAGTGCAGCATGCATTTCCCTGTATTTTTAACAGCAATTTTATTAGATGTAGAGTAACAAAGCAAAATTTAAATAACTGCTGGTTCAATATGGCTTCCAAAAAGACCCCTTTGCCGAAATATAGTCATCATTTTTCCACTTAAGGTCTTAAACATGTCTGAAGTCTTTAAACTTGATCTTGAAAAATGTGTAGACACCTTTATACATTTATACATACAGTATACTACAAATCAGTGCTCTTCAACAGGGGGTCTGTGACCCTGCAGGTTGGTCGTGGAATTTTTTTGTTGATTGGACTTTAAAAAAATATGTTTTTATATTCCCCCTGCATTTTTTTTTTAACAAATGTAAATGTCTGTGATTACACATTTACATAGTGTGTCTTGAACACATGGAGAAATTACAATAAAGACTCTTAAATCTTTAATTTAATCTGGATGGATTTTGGTAGTTGCTAAATATAGTGACAGAGTTGCTAAATTGGCAACACTAATCCCTCCTACTACGTCTTGTTATTCTTTGGCAGATCACATGCTTATGAGCTGTTAAGGAGTTCCGATGCATACTGCCACATGTAGCGCCAAATGCATTTGTGGCGTTTTAAATTTATAGGAAATTATTATTGAACAAAAGTATGGGAAACACTCTACTTATCTACTACTTTCCACAGCTTAAAGTTGCTGGAATATTTTTGATGGATATTGCATTGTTGAAACCAGTACACGGTGATCATGCTTTTTAATTATACGCGTGTTGTTTCACCACTTTTATCCTTTTCAGCGTGCGGTGGAAGATCCTCCTGCAGTTTCAGTGTCGAAACAGGCTGCTCCTTACAGGCACGCCCATCCAAAACACAATGGCGGAGGTACGTGTCTGTGTTCTTGTAGCTTGTAGATGTTTGTTTGTTTGTTTGTGTTCCAAATTAACCTCCGTCTCTGTTGCGCTCAGCTGTGGGCCCTGCTCCATTTCATCATGCCCACATTGTTCGATTCCCACGAGGAGTTCAACGAGTGGTTCTCCAAAGACATCGAGAGCCACGCAGAGAACAAGTCGGCCATCGACGAAAGTGAGCGTGTTCTCCCCCCAGCCTCAGTTAATTTGTTCCGCAAAGACCCCAAGTGGACCTTTTTAATCTGTATGATTCGCAATTGTTTGACGTTTCAGACCAGCTTTCGCGACTGCACATGATCCTAAAGCCTTTCATGCTGCGCAGGATCAAGAAGGATGTGGAGAATGAGCTATCAGACAAGGTAGAGCGCACACTTCCTTTTTTACCCCTCCAAACTCTCAAATTAAATGGTCTCTTTTCAGTAATGGGGCTAAAGCGGATGGCAATAACGTATTGTACTTTGTAAACCTGCATCTTTCCTCTATTAGTCTCCTGAATCACTTATTGACAAAGTAATACGTAGCAATAATGCACTGACACGATCAAAAGAATGTCCATGTTGGTGGTCCCCCTTTGTGGGAGTATAAAACCATTCAAAAGTTCAGCCCTCACTCATTTGTCTCTCTCCACTCCTCTTTTTCCGTCCGCCATCTTTCTTGACAATAAGTTGATTCATGAATGTTAATTAGCTCACTGCAGTTCTGCAAGTAGGAATCATTTCTTCCATCACAAGTACTTGATTTATCTTGGCTTAAGAATGTAATTGGAGAAACTTTGGATTGCATTTTGGATGTCTCTGATCTAATGGATTAGTGTTACAGCCCTGACGGGGAATCAAACTTACACAGCCAACACAAAAGCCAGCAGTGTTAACCACTAAGTCATAAGGGTCAAACTGATATAAAACAATTTGTAAGTGCACAGATATTTTTTTGTCATACAAGTCTAGAAATAAATGAACCACTTTTGACGTAATAAGTGAATCCCATAAATCTTTACTTTTATGTAAAATATGTATTGCCAAGAGGATTTTTTTAACTGCTGCGCCTCATGAAAGTCACTTTTTAACATTCTGAATTGTCACTCAGGTGTAAAAAAGAAGTTCACCACTTTCGGTAACAAACTATAAAAGTAAGAACACACTGCCAGTATTTACTTTCATTTCAAAGGTGAAACGCGAGGGTGACTTTTGGGGCCTTATAATAGGAGTGTCCCGATACAACTTTTTGTTTTTGAAATGATACCAATATTGGAGCCTTGAGTATTGGTCGATACTGATATTGATTTGACACGATATCAGCATGAATAATAAATACTTTTATTGTTTTGTAGTTTGAAATGTTACAAAAGGTATGACCAAGTGAAATTAGTCAAACGGAGAACAATGGTAGGTATGAAAAACATTAATCTATTTATCAACTGTCTGGAATGGACCTATGCTGTCTTTAAATTTAAAATGAGTGGTAATTGTTTGAAGTGAAGTGACAGTTGTTTTTTTGGCAACACCTGAAGTTTAGCTCATAACGCAGTAAGTAGAATGATGCGGACTCGTTTATAACTGGATACTTTGTAACCATGTTTGCCTTTTGTAAATTACTTGACCAAAATATAAGAAAAGACCAACCTTGTGTGCTTATTGTAAAACCTTATTGGAGAGAGAGGCTGATGTCGAATATATGCCTCATATTTCTTTTTTAACATTCTTAATTGTCAGACGTGTAAAAAAGTAAATAACTTTTAACACTAGGGAAAAACAAAACAGTCTAACATTGAAAACAGTCGTGAAATAATGTGATGTAACAGTTGCAAAAAGAAAAATTTAGTGTAGGGTTCTACCATCCTCCATACAAGACAAGTCAATCCACTTTGTCCTCCCCCCGCATCTAGATTGAGATCCTTACCTACTGCCAGCTGACGTCTCGACAGAGGTTGCTCTACCAGGCCCTCAGGAACAAGATCTCCATCGAGGACTTGTTGCAGTCCTCTATGGGCACGGCACAGCAGGCCCACAGCACTACGTCCTCCCTCATGAACTTGGTCATGCAGTTCAGGAAGGTTAGGATTTTTAAATATTGCTTGGCACATTGGGGTGGCTTCACATAGTCTTAATTTTGCAGGTGTGCAATCACCCTGACTTGTTTGAGCGCCAGGATACTCGCTCTCCTTTCCACATGTCGCTCACACCCTACGTCCTGTCCAAGTTTCTTTACCGCCACGGCTTCCTCCATGCTCACAGTCAAGCCAAGGACAAGTAAGCTATGCTAACGCAATTGCAAATGTGCTATGAGCATTGGTCAGTATCTATGAAAGCCTACTAAGTTTCTCCACATCAGGTTACTGCGAGTGCTTCTGTCTCCCTTCTCCCCAAACAACATCCAGCAGTCTCTCTTTCACAGACGAGGTTAGTGGCTATTGAGCTTAAACCACCTGACCCACTTGCTCTTCTTCTTTTACAACACCCTATGTACTGACCTCAGGGGATGACCAAGGGAGATGTTTTTCATTTCTACGCTTTATCGACGTGTCACCGGCCGAGATGTCCAACCTCATGCTGCAAGGCAACTTAGTCAGGTAGGTCAAATATAACAGAATCTTCCTGGGAACCAGCATTCCCTGCAGTGGACATTAATTTATTGAAGTACAAATTTTAAGGAAAACTAGTGCTGTTGTGTTAGATGGAGATCGTGTAGCACTAGCTGTACCCATACCGCAGTTTTAGAATCACTGGTTTATTTCAATTTAATATAGTAAATTAAGCATTTTAAGGGCACTCATGATTTAAAACGTTTATAAATGTGTCCCTCGTTAATTGCGGCTAATTGGTTGCAGGCCTGACTGTGGTAAACACATTTTTGCAATGTAGGATTATTATTAATAAATCCAATATTTTTTTTATAGTTCTAGCATTAAAAAATAGTTTAGGACTTTGTAAATAAGTTTTTAACATTATTAGCATCCTTAAAGCATGGAATAACACCTATATAGTCACATTTACACTGGTTTCACCCAATATAGTTGCCTTGAGTGAAGATCTTCTTACCAGTACTGGGAGGATCCTTCAAGTGTCATTGCCTTGGCCTTTGTCAAGGCATCCATCATAGCCACTACGTGTAAATACTTCATCATATCCACAGACGTCTACTATTGTTCAAAAAGTAGGTCCACTTGATCGGCGTGGACATTAGCCACGGCGTCAGCATTGCTTGTCCTGCTGCATTTTTCCTCGCTGTTGTCATTCCACATTGCTTGCGTCAAAATTTCACCAACGTAAATATGTGTTATCGGTAAGGAAGGAGTCAAAAATTAAAATAAAATTAAAATAGCAATTTTATACTCTCTCCTTATGCAAAACCAACTTTTCTTACCTATTGGTACCTGTTTTTGTGTATTTAGGATCTGTATATTTTGTGAAAATTTGAAATCAAACCAAGGAAGTATGGTGGGGATATTTATAAAACAATATTGCTTTCCTTCATACTTCCTGCAAATGAGCCATTTGGAATTTGCCCACTTTGTGACGTTTTAACAATTGGTTACGTCACCTGATATCACCATAAATGGTAAAGTTTTACCCAAAGAGCTTTGCGCAAGTCCGTCACTGTAGTTTGACGTTGACGTCAATAAGTTATTTTTCTCCATCCTCTTGTTGTGGGGAAGACTGGCTCGTACATGCACATGCATCCTCTGCTGTTGCCATTACTAATACAAAATAGCTCACAGTTCTAACTTACATCTGTCAGTAGACTCCTTAAGGATGCGCTAAAAACTACCTCATGGCTGATGGGGAAAAGAGGCAGTCAAAGTGAAGGCACATAAATAAGACCGCCAAAAAAAACGGCGCATCCTTGAAGCGGCTTGAAGATGGTCTATAAAACATAATCTATGCAACATTTTGACCAAATAACCACCATTGCATGTTATGTAGAACACAAGGAAGTGTTTTAAATGTGGAAAAATAATCATAATATGACCCCTTTAACATGAAAGTAAACATGACACTAGATATTACTGTTAAAAATGTATTCACTTCCCAGAAGTCCCGCTGAATATCTTTTACTGATCGCCACAAGATAAATGCTGCACTGTAATACTTATAAAACATAAAAATGACAAAATGTAAGACTTAATTTAAGATAAAAATATGTAGAACATGTTTTTTTTTTATTCTGCGATATAATGAAGCCGGAATGTGACATGGGACGACTGTAATATTTAATCTACAGACTGCTGGAAAAGCTTAAAAATGTATTTGAAGTTTTTTATGTTGCTATCCTCATGCTGCTGTTCTCTTCCACAGATGGTTAGCTCTTTTTCTGTCTCTGAAGGCAGCTTACCGGCTGCATTCTCAGCGGCTGTTTGACCTCCAGGAAGAAGCCAACAATGAAGCAATTGACAAGAGTACGAGGTTACGGAGGTCTTCAAGTCGGCATCTGTCTCGCAAAGACCTCATCCTGTGGATCAACAGACCCACCGCCTTCCCCAACACGCACTCTAGCCCTGTGATACAGGTAATAATTGCCTTTTGTTTTATTGACAAATGACATAGTGGGACCATGTAGGACATTTTATCCTCTGCCATTAGATGGCGCTATGTATCTGTCATTTCTGCATCCACACAAACCAACAATGCTCACTTACTATTAAGGCGTACTCTACTGGAAACAATATGTCTCTGCGGGAAAGACTATTATCCACAGCGCTGCAGTAAATTTATCCTGCTGCGTTCAGCGACCGCTATGCCGCTACCATTAGACACCTACATCACATGTTTGGAACGCCACTGACATAAACACTTTGGGTTGGCAGTTGACCGCCAACATGCTGACAACATGGTGAATGTTCATTTGGAATTGCCAGTCTGTTGTAGCTTTCCCAATTTACGTTAGGAATCCTATTTAATTTATTGCACAAAAGAGTCACAGCAAGAAACATTTTCAATATTTTTGTAGACTTTATAAATTTTTGACATATACAGTCTAACTCTGCACTTGTCCAATGTAATATATGGCATATATCACATACAACAAGGGATATGTACAAAATGTAGTACCTTTTTATAGGTATTGACCAAATTTGGTCAGTGGTACCGGGTACCGATTCATGTAAGATCCACTGGTACCATATTTCCATACCTTTTTTGTATTTGACATGGCAGCGAAACAAGACCTTGGAGTGGTCTTGATAATGTTGCAATTTTCCATGCCGACAAAGCAAGCATGCCTGATAAAAAGCATTCACAATAGAGATATTATCGGCCGATAAATGCTTTAAAATGTAATATCGGAAATGATCGGTATCGGTCTTTTTTTATTTAATTTTTTTTATTTGATTTTTTTTAATTAAATCAACATAAAAAACACAAGATACACTTACAATTAGTGCACCAACCCAAAAAACCTCCCTCCACCATTTACACTCATTCACACAAAAGGGTTGTTTCTTTCTGTTATTAATATTATGGTTCCTACATTATATATCAATATATATCAATACAGTCTGCAAGGAATACAGTCCGTAAACACACATGGTTGTGCGTGCTGCTGGTCCATTAATAGTACTAACCTTTAACAGTTAATTTTACTAATTTTCATTAATTACTAGTTTCCATGTAACTGTTTTTATATTGTTTTACTTTCTTTTTTTATTCAAGAAAATGTTTTTAATTTATTTATCTTATTTTATTTTATTAATATTTAAAAAAATTACCTTATCTTCACCATATCTGGTTGTCCAAATTAGGCATAATAATGTGTTAATTCCACAACTGTATATATCAGTATCGGTTGATATCGGTATCGGTTGATATCGGTATCGGTAATTAAAGAGTTGGACAATATCGGAATATTGAATATCGGCAAAAAGCCATTATCGGACATCCCTAATTCACAAGTACAGTAACACAACACTTTTGTAATATGTTAGCTCGATGCTAATTTACATCGGATATGCCATATGCATGCTTAGCATTAGCCCTTTTACCTGGCGATTTCAACACCTCCAAATTTGGTATTGAAAACGGCAACTAAGATGCATATTAAAATCAAACAGCTGGGGTGTAATAAGTACAATACTTACAGTACAAACACTTTGTGGGACTCAACCAAAGACTGCCACATTCAATTTTATGGAAAATACTATTTCCTGGCTCAGGCAACACACCATAGCTTATACACTACTGCCTTCTGATGGCAACTGCATGCAAAGTCTTCTATATGCCACTTGTAAATGACCCAGAAGTGTAAAACACCCAAAATATAACAACTCGACAGCACAGTACCGTATTTTTCGGAATATAAGTCGCACCGGAGTATAAGTCGCACCTGCCGAAAATGCATAATAAAGAAGGAAAAAAACATATATAAATACACAAAAACTGCGACTTATAGTCCGAAAAATACGGTAATCATAAGCTCAATGTTAATTTTCTGAAAAGAAAAAAAAAAAGTTATTAAGGCTCCAGCACCCCCCGCGACCCCGAAAGGGATAAAGCGGTAGAAAAGTGGATGGATGGATTAACACATAATTAACATTTATTAACATATAAACACACACAAAAGTAAAAGCCACCGATCCCTCCATACGACATAACATCATGCGGAAGCCAGCCGTCCAGGCCAGCTGTTGCCATGCCCGCTTTCCATATACTTCCAGAAACGCTTGGCTTTTGATGGGCTGGACAAAGCCCAGCATACTCATCTTAGCTTCAATACTGTGTAATGTACTGTGATGTTACCACAACAAATGTAAACCAATGTCTGCTGTGCTCCAGAACCTGGTCTTCACGGCCCTCAGGCCCGGCTTGGTGGGACACTCGGATGTGACGATCCGCTGCAGACGCTCCTCCACCTCCAGGTTGTGGACCTGCCAGCCCACGCTTCCACCCAAGTTCCTGCTCAGCGCCACGCCCAGGGTATGCGTATGTTTATGTGTGCACGGTTTGTTTTGGTTTGTGTTTGTAGCGTGTGACACAGACGAGCGTTTGGGTGGTCGTAGAAATGGCAAGAGCAAAGCCCACTAAACAATGAGACGCTGTTATCTGTGAAGTATGTGTGTATGTGACGTGTGTGTGTGTGTGTCTGTGTGTGGTAAGGGGGTGGGGGCGACTACACTGGCTTCCTGCTGTCTTTAAAACAAACACAGGTTAGCCATCAGTTGCTCAGCTTCCCGTTTCCTTAAAAAAACACAGGGAAAATCTGCTGATTCAGTAAATCTACACTGAACTTAAAGTGAGAGTTTTTAAAACGAAACTAAGAAAGTCTCCATAATGCCAAAGTATCTCAATTGTTTCTTTTTTTTGGTTTCCTAGGTGATCTCAGTTCCCATGGAGCGCTATTCGGCCGATCGCAGCGCCGAACACGAATGGCGGGAGACGCGCGTTGGCGGGGGCACAGTCTTTAAGGAGTGCTTCTTGTACGGCACGCCGGAGCTTGCCTGTGATTGGCGCCAGAGGGCCCGTGCCTTCTTCCCACAGTGCCCTGGCGGCATCATGGCCCTCTACCCTCAACACGGTTGGTCCTACATTCGCATACCAGGTAAGGCTGTCTATTTTACATTCTACTACTGTATATACTGGCAAAAAATGAGCATTAAAAATACGACATCTCTCACTTCATTAGGTACACACAGGAGCAATACAAGATTTACCATCACAAAATTATCTTATTTCCTCAAATAGTGGCCTTAACTGTGATAGATACCAGACTTCAGTTAATTATTTCTACTTAAATAAATAAACAAACACATCAAATACACAAACTACTAGGACCACAACACACAAGAATGAAAATATCCATTGGCACATACAGTAATTGTAGAAATGCATACATACAAATGAAGCCCCCCCTGTCCCATTGAGTAACTTAACCCTAATAGATACTATATAAGTCCAAAACATTAATGTTATTAGTAGTGGTACTGTACCGGTACATGTTTGTCATTGCGGTTATACTTTGCAGTGGGTACATCTGTACTGCAACACACTGATGTTTGTGTACCTACTGTAGTGGCCGATAAATGTTCTTTCCAGATTGTTGTGCTTCTTTACTGATAAGGCTCAGTTGTTTCCCACACGCACGCCTCATGTTTCTTAGTGGACTCGCGGCCCGTGGGAAATGCCACACAAAGTCCACTTGGGGTTAAAAAAGTCAATCATATCAGCAAACCTCTACCTCTCGATGTACGTGTCATCACAATCGCTTTCCCCCAAGAGATTATGTGCGTGTGTGTGCTCGGAGTTCCAATGGTGAAAGTGGTCAAAGTGGAGGCTGATTGGTTGCCGGCCCCTCGCAAGCAGGGCTGATGGATGTGCACGAGTCGAGAGGCCACTGCAGTGGCACACACAACACTTCCCCTTCTCGCTGACCTGCTCAGCCCTGCTCGTCGTGATAAAACTGCCTCTGTCAGACATTGTGTAGATCTCCAAACAACAGAAAAGTCTCTTGGCAGGGAAGGTGATCAAGCGTGTTCTTTGTGTTCACTTTTTTTTTAGCACTTAAAGACACAAAATTGCCTCTCAGTAGTTTTAGCAATTCCTTTTCAACTGGCGGCCCGGGAGCCTAATCCAGCTCAGTAATGGCACCATTCCTGCCCTCGAGTTAAGTTCAAAACATTAGAGAAAAACATTTTTGCTGCAAATTTCTACAAACCCCGTTTCCTTATGAGTTGGGAAATTGTGTTAGATGTAAATATAAACGGAATACAATGATTTGCAAATAATAATTAACTTAGAATTTCATGGCTGCAACACGTGCCAAAGTAATTGGGAAAGGGCATGTTCACCACTGTTTTACATGGCCTTTCCTTTTAACAACACTCAGTAAACGTTTGGGAACTGAGGACACAAATTTTTTAAGCTTCTCAGGTGGAATTCTTTCCCATTCATGCTTGATGTACAGCTTAAGTTGTTCAACAGTCCGGGGGTCTCCGTTGTGGTATTTTATGCTTCATAATGCGCCACACATTTTCAATGGGAGACAGGTCTGGACTACAGGCAGGCCAGTCTAGTACCCGCACTCTTTTACTATGAAGCCACGTTGATGTAACACGTGGCTTGGTATTGTCATGCTGAAATAAGCAGGGGCGTCCATGGTAACATTGCTTGGATGGCAACATATGTTGCTCCAAAACCTGTATGTACCTTTCAGCATTAATGGCACCTTCACAGATGTGTAAGTTACCCATGTCTTGGGCACTAATACACCCCCATACCATCACACATGCTGGCTTTTTGCGCCTATAACAATCCGAATGGTTCTTTTCCTCTTTGGTGCGGAGGACACGACGTCCACAGTTTCCAAAAATAATTTGAAATGTGGACTCATCAGACCACAGAACACTTTTCCACTTTGTATCAGTCCATCTCAGATGAGCTCAGGCCTAGCTAAGCCGACAGCGTTTCTGGGTGTTGTTGATAAACGGTTTTCGCCTTGCATAGGAGAGTTTTAACTTGCACTTACAGATGTAGCGACCAACTGTAGTTACTGACAGTGGGTTTCTGAAGTGTTCCTCAGCCCATGTGGTGATATCCTTTACACACTGATGTCGCTTGTTGATGCAGTACAGCCTGAGGGTTCGAAGGTCACAGGCTTAGCTTCTTACGTGCAGTGATTTCTCCAGATTCTCTGAACCCTTTGATGATATTACGGACCGTAGATGGTTTAAATCCCTAAATTCCTTGCAATAGCTGGTTGAGAAAGGTTTTTCTTAAACTGTTCAACAATTTGTTGACAAAGTGGTGACCCTCGCCCCATCCTTGTTTGTGAATGACTGAGCATTTCATGGAATCTACTTTTATACCCAATCATGGCACCCACCTGTTCCCAATTTGCCTGTTCACCTGTGGGATGTTCCAAATAAGTGTTTGATGAGCATTCCTCAACTTTATCAGTATTTATTGCCACCTTTCCCAACTTATTTGTCACGTGTTGCAGGCATCAAATTCTAAAGTTAATGATTATTTGCAAAAAAAAATGTTTATCAGTTTGAACATCAAATATGTTGTCTTTGTAACATATTCAACTGAATATGGGTTGGAAATTATTTGCAAATCATTGTATTTCGTTTATATTTACATCTAACACAATTTCCCAACTCATATGGAAACGGGGTTTGTAAGATGTTGCTGTAGCTTGTTTACTTCAGAAGGTGAAAAAATAACTACTGCTTATTTGTTCACCTTCTTTATTTATCTTAGTAGTGTTCCTCAAGGTTCCTTTTTAGATCCTCTCGTTTTCATCATTTAGGCCAGGGGTCGGCAACCTTTACCACTCAAAGAGCCATTTTGACCTGTTTCACAAATTAAAGAAAACAATGGGAGCCACAAAATATTTTGAAATTTAAAATTAAATAACACTGCATACAAAGTTTTTTTTTGCTTTGTGCTATGTATAAACCAGGGGTCTCAAACACGCGGCCCGTGAGACGTTATTTTGCGGCCCACACCTTAATATGAAAATTACGAGTTTTACATGAATGGCGCTTGACAGCGTTATACTTGCCAACCTTCCCGATTTTTCCGGGAGGTTCCCGTAATTCAGGGCTACTATCCTCTCGAATGTCTGCTGATTTTCACCCAAATAACACTAATAAGGGCGTGCCGTGATGGCACTGCCATTAGCGCCCTCTACAGCCTGTACTAACAGCGTGCCAGCGCGGTTACATGTTGTATGCGGCCTCTGCCTGTACACATAAGTGACTGCAAGGTATACTTGCTCAACAGCCATACAAGTTACACTGAGGGTGGCGATATAAACAACTTTAACACTCTTACTAATATGCGCCACAATGTGAACCCACACCAAACAAGAATGACAAACACATTTTGGGAGAACATCCGCACCGTAACACAACATAAACACAACAGTACAAATACCCAGAATCCCATGCATTTGTGAGCTCCGGGGTCGGCTCCGGAGCCGCGGGTTGCCGACCCCTGATTTAGGCGACTCAAACTGGTGTCCCAAAAGTTCAGTTTAAAAAAGCAGATTCTTAAAAACACAAGAGTGCTGTGATTGAGGTTATCTTTGACTATCTTTTTTGCAGAAGTTTCTTAAAAACAGCAGAACGCTCCTGTAATAAACAGACTAAAATTTAATGTCTACTGTAAAGGACGCTGGTTGTCCGGAAAATACAAAATAAGACTATTAGTGAAGGGAGATGTTTGGCCCCCCCGCTCCTTAGCTTTATGAAATTGTGGCCCCATAAACCATTTAGTTGAATATTCCTGCTGTATATACTGTAAGTATATTGTACATAACAGCATCACTGCTGTACTTGTTATTGACACATTTCTATGAACACAAACGGGTACTGTAAAGTACTATTTCTAGTACTTGGTTAGCCACAGTTTCAAAAGTTCCAAGACCATAGTGTATGGGTGACATAAACTACTATTGGATGTGTCATCGTAACGTTCTCGGATACACAGAAAGTAATGACAATAAACACACTTGTGCCAATGATAATGCTTCTGTTTAGTCACAGCACCGTTCAGGCGTGTGACGCGCAATTTTCTACCAACATTTCGGTAGAGTCAATTTAGTGAACAACTACAACTTATTCAAAGTTATTATGGCTAATGGCACGTAAATAATTAACTCATACAATGTATTATTACTTAAATGTGTTTTCATGTAAAAAAAGAACCTTTGTTTTTAAGATTTAGCGGCTTTTATTTTGCATTGGTGGTGTGCCATGATAAATCACATTTAGGGCAAACCCCGATATCAGAAATACTGGAAATTCCGGACTATAAGCCGCTACTTTTTTCCTACACTTTGAACCCTGCAGTTTAGAGGATGGTGCGGCAAATTTATGGAGTTTTCTTTGCCGACGGCCATAATAAAGAGATTGAAAAAGACCCCAAAACAAACAAGGAAATACACTGAGACTGTGTTTTGTTGTTTGTGCTATGGCACCATATTATGGATGAGTTGGCTGCAGTGCCCTTCAATGTACCGATAGTGCTTTCAACAGGAAGTAGAATTGCCGTTCAGTCTTCTAGCTGTCCATAACGTTCTACTCGTATGGATTCTTCATTCATAACTGCAGGCAACGTTTGTAAGTTTTACAGTATAACAAAAACTGTTTATACTAAACCGTGGCATGTGTGATGTCTGTAGGAGTGTTTTTACGCATATTTGTACACGCTATCATTATGTAATGACGCTA